>NC_061109.1:43550169-43600169 GCF_015104395.2 Macrobrachium nipponense
GTATGTACAAAACTTTGTATACTAACAATATCATTTTTGTACATGCAACTTCCCCGGCAGATATATACTTAGCTGATTGACACCCTTGGTGGAGGGCAAGAGACAGTTACATACTAATATTTATGAATATAAAAACGGGGGAAAACAAACATACGTTGTAGGTATATTAAAAAACAACCTGGTTCCTACCTGATATGGAAGAAGACTCATTGATACTGTCTATGAGTCTGCTTGCCATCAGAGTTTCAGATGAGGATGAGACCCTCCGGTGACTGATACACCCTTTCGGATCATGCCAATGGGGGCTTACCCGCTTACATGGCAGAACTTGACCTGTACCAATACCAAACTTGAACTTACCCGTATCTACCAACGGGGGCTAACCCTCTACATGATAGAGCTTTAGGTAATTAAGACACTACAAGGAGCATAACGACCAATCCCGATCACCTGACCACACTAACATGTTAGAACTACGATTGAAAGGGGTCAACTCCTGCACCCTCTTTCAATCGACCAATTAAACGCACCAAAAAACCATAAAAACCCTAACCTAATAAAACTAAAAAGGATTGGGTTCAGCTCCCTGTCCCAGCAACGAATCCGCAGATACGTACACTCCTAGAGTAAAGCATTTGTCGTATGTCACTTGAATGTCTCTCAAGTAATGGGATGCAAAGACTGAGTTGCATCTCCAAAAAGTTGACTCCACTAGAGTCCGTATCGACAAGTTCTTGTGGAATGCCAAAGAGGTAGCGACTGCTCTTACCTCGTGAGCTTTAACTCTAAGGAGGTCCAGTTGTTCTTCTTTACACGCTAAATGGGCTTTCTTGATTACATCTCTGATGAAGAACGCCTGAGCATTTTTGAGATCTGTCTTCCGGGATCTCTAACTGAGCACCATAAACTCTCCTTACTCCCCTTTAGTTCGTTCTTCCTTTCTAAGTAGAACTTAAGGCTTCTAACTGGGCAAAGAGCCCTTTCTCGCTCTGGACCTACTAGAGACGAAAGTCCTTTTACCTCGAAGGTTCTAGGCAAGGTTTCGATGGTTTTCATTCTTCGCCAAAAAACATCGGTTTGAAGGAACAGAACGCCGAGTCGTTCCTGAAGCCAACATTATGTTCTAAGGCTTGTAGTTCGCTTACTTTTTCTTTTTCTGAGGCTAGCGCGACCAAGAATAAAGACTCTTGTCAGATCTATGAACGTAGCCTTACACGGGGAGGTTCGAATTTGGGGGTCATCAAGTACTTTAGGACCACATCCAAGTTCCAACTAGGTGCTCTAATACCTCTGTTCTTTGACGTCTCGAAGGATTTAATCAGATCATGTAAATCTTTGTCTTCCCAATGTTAAGGCCTCTATGCCTGAAGACTGACGATAGCATACTTTTATAGCCCTTAATTGTAGAGACTACTAGATTACATTTTTTCCTTTAAGTAAAGGAGGAAATCAGCTTATCTGTGTCACAGAGGTACTGGAAGAGGATATCTCTGAGTCCTACACCATCTGCGAAACACATCCCACTTCGACTGCGAGACTCGAATAGTAGATGGTCTCCCTTGCTCTTGCGATCGCTTTCACAACTTCTCGAGAAAAAACCTCTCATTCTGACAAGTCCTTCGATAGTCCTGAAGGCAGTTAGAGCGAGAGCGGGCAGGTTTGTGTATACCTGTCGAAAGTGGGGGGGTTGCTGTAGAAGATCGCTCCTGTTTGGAGAGATCTCGGAAAGTCTACTACCGATCCCATCCCAGTACCTCTGTGTTCCAGTTTTGCGCTGGCCAAGAACGGGGCTATGAGGGTCAGTTGGCTCCCTCTGCTGCTGCAAACTTCCTTACTACTTCCGATATGATCTTGAACGGAGGAAAAGCATACCTGTCTATTCCGGACCAATCGAGGAGAAGGACGTCCACCGAAATCGCCCTTGGGTCGGCGATCGGGGAGCAGTAAACTTTCCAGCCTGCTGTTCCAATGGGTGGCAAAAAGATCTATATTTGATCTCCCCCAGAGGTTCCATAGTCTGTTGCATACCTCCTGATGCAACGTCCATTCTGTAGGCAGTACTTGGTCTATCCTGCTCAGAAGGTCGGCTCTTACATTTTTGTCCCCTTGAATGAATCTCGTCAGGGAGAGTGATTCTTCTCTATCTGCCCAAAGCAGTAGTTCTCTTGCCTTTTTGTAAAGGGAGAACGAGTTGCGTCCCTCCTGCTTCTTGATGTAAGCTAAGGCTGTTGTGTTGTCCGAATGATCTGTAGGACTGAACCTGAGATCTGAGCCTCGAAGTGTATGAGAGACAGGTGAATCGCTGTTAATTCTTTCATATTGATGTGCCAGGACACTGTTCTCCCCTCCAGGTGCCTGACACTTCTCTCATCCCTAGAGTGGCTCCCCACCCGCATCTGAGGCATCGGAATACAACACTAGCCGAGGGTTCGGAACGTGAAGGGATACTCCTTCGTTGATCCTGCACGGATTCATCCACCAACGAAGGTCCTCCTTTATTTCCTTCATGATCTGGAAAGGAATCGGACAGATTTTGGGATCTCTGATCCCAATGGTCTCTTAGATAGAACTGTAAAGGCTTAGGTGAAGCCTTCCTAGAGAAATGAACTGTTCCAACGAGGAAAGGGTCCCCAGAAGACTCATCCATTCCCTCGCGGAACATTGTTCTTTCTCTAGGAAGGTTGCTACTTTTTCCAAGCAGCGGTTCTGTCTTTCCTGTGATGGCAAATACATGAAAACCCGAGAATCCATCCGAACAATCCCCAGATAAACAATGTTCTGCTGGGGAATCATCTGGGATTTCTCGAGGTTTACTAACAGTCCAAGGACTGTGTTAACTCAGTGTCAGCTTAAGTCCTCCAGACATCTGACTCGCGACTGTGCTCGTATCAGCCAGTCGTCTAGATACAAGGATATTCGAATCCCTTCGAGATGAAGCCAGTGAGCCACATTTTTCATCAGTCCTGTGAATACTTGAGGGGCTGTGAGAGTCCGAAGCATAGGGCCCGAAATTGAAATACTCTTCCTTGAGCCATAAATCTGAGGTATTTCCTGGAAGACGGGTGTATTGGCACGTGGAAATAAGCATCCTGCAGGTCAGGGATACCATCCAGTCCCTGGACGCAGGGCTGCTAACACCGAGGATGTCGTCTCCATTGTGAACTTCCTCTTTGCTACGAACACGTCAGGGCGCTCACGTTCCAGAACTGGCCTCCAACCTCCTGAAACTTTTCGGAACAAAGAACAGGCGATTGTAAAACCCCTGAGAAGAGAGATCTTTTACTTCCTCTATGGCTTCCTTGTAAAGCATCTGCTCCACGAGATGTAGAAGGGCTTGTTTCTTGACAGAATCCTTGTAGTTGCTGTCAACTCCCCTGGAGTTGTAGTCAAGGGAGGTTTTTCCCTGAAAGGGATTAAATATCCTTTCTTTAGGATGGATAGGGACCAGGCATCGGCACCTTCTGTGCCAAGTTTCATAAAAGTTTATTTGAAAGCCTGGCACCCACTTGTGGTCTGGAGGACCGCAGTCTCACTGGGTCTTGACGAACGGCCTTCGAGAAGACCTTCCTCTCTTCTCCGATCGTCTACTTCTGAAAGAAGATCTAGGGGCAGACTTCCCCGAAAGGCTGCTGGAAGGGAACTTTCTCCTTCTTCGAAACCTGAACAGCAGGTTTAGCCTTTTAGCTGACTGGGCCAACAGGTCCTGTGTGGCCTTTTCTTTTTGATAAGGTCTTCGATATCCCTCCTACTATTTCCTGAGGAAAAAGGTGGACTAGAGGGGCGCGTTATACGGAGGATCTCTGCAGAGGCGAAACAGATTTCGTTAAGAAGGAGCTAAACCACTGCCCTCTTCTCAATATACAGGATCCAAAAAAGGGATGCCACTTCATTGGAGCCATCCATAACTGCCTTGTCTAGGCAAGTTAATACGCTGCCCAACTCTTCCATGGTAACGAAGTCTGGTTCTTGAGACTTCTTGGCTAAAGCATCCCAAAGCCCAGTCCATGAAGTTAAAGACTTTGAGAGTCTTGAACAGGTCCTTGATGAGATGATCAACCTCACACATTCCCCAAGAGGCTTTTGCAGAATGCAGAGAGCGTCGTCTTGAAGAATCTACACGAGCGGAAAAGTCCGCATCTGAGGACGAAGGGAGTCCCAGGCCCCATTGGCTCCTTGGTGTCATACCACATACCTGGTTTTCCCGTCAGCTTGGAAGGAGGACAAAGCGAATACCGTCTTCCCCGCTTCTTTCTTAGATCTGAGCCAGCTCTCGAGGCTCTTCAGAGACTTTCTCATGAAGAGAGTAGGGGTCATCCTGACGAAGGAGGACAACTTCGACAGTTTCGTGCTAGATAATAAAGATCCCTCCCGAGAAGGGGGATCCGACGGGCGTAGCGAGTCTCCAAACACTTGCAACAAAAGAGAAGCAAGTCTCTTATAGTCCGAAACTCCTGCATCTTTGGAGATCTCTTCTTCCGAAACTTCTTCCAAAAGCGATGCAGGCGAAGAGGGCTTTGCCTTTTCAGGAGACCGATCCGGAGAAAGAAGCCTTTTTCTCTCTTGAATCCTATCTGTAGGAGAATCAATGTCCCCTTGTTGGATATCCGAAACCTTGTTTCTATCCTTCTTCCTGCAAGAGTCCTGGAGCTTCCCTATACTCGGGCTTCTGCTCTGCTCCTTGCGCCTGCTAGGAGAGGCGCTTGCGTCCTGAATCAGACGCCTGTGAGGCGAAGAGCGCCTGCGAGGAGAAAGGAGAACATCCTGTTCCTGGCGCCAAGAAGGAGAGGCGCTTGCGTCCTGGTGAGTGCGCCTGGGCCAAGAAGGAGAGGCGCTTGCGTCCTGATAAGGACGCCTGGAAGGCGAAATGCGCCTGCGAGGAGAAAGGAGAACCCTTTGTTCCCGTAGTCCAGTAGCGGAGACGCTTGCGTCCTGGTAACTGCGTCTAGCAGGCGAATACGCCTTTTCCCTTTGCGTCCATTCGGAGAGGCGCTAGATTCTCTCCTATACCTCCTGGGAGGCGAAGAACACTTGTCAAAATCGAGGTGCCTATTCGGCGATACTCTTGCGTCCTTAGAAGGATATCTATAAGATCCTACGGGACTCCTGATTCCTGGGTACTTGCCGGAGGGAGAGGGTTGTTCCTTCGGGAAAAGTCTAGAGGACGAACGAACGCTCCTTCCTTCTTGCGGAGCTCTGAAAAGAGAGGGGCTCTCTTCTCTCCCGGAGCTCTTAGCCGAACGAATTCTCTCACGAGAAATCCGTGAATCATGGCTCCTGATACTTGCCATGAGAGCGTAATCGCCTCTAGAAAAAACTCCTGGGAGAACTCTTGCTCGTAGGGAGTTTCCGATTAGCGATCTTAGCAGGAGAGGACACACGAGTCCTCTCATATGCGACTGAAGAAGGTCTCGCTGGGGACGAAAACCTTTCAGGTGAGGAGCGTCTGCTAACGCCAGGGCGCCTACTCTCTGAGGCTCTCCTAACAGAACTCTTGATGGGAAGAGAAACGTCTTTCTTCCTAGAAGAGCCTTCAGAAAGAACTCCTACTAAGGCAGACAACTGCTGCTGGAGTCCTACCAAGACTTCCTTCGTCTTGTGTGCAGAAACCTTCCGGAGAAGAGTCAGGAGATCTCGTAGCTCTCTTCTTACGAGCAGGAGAATACTACCGGGAAAAGGTTCAGGACTGGAATGCAACGCTTCGCTTGCTGGCATTTTCCAGGTTCTCTTAAGAGGACGCGACTTAGAGGCAGAACTCCATCCTCTTCTTGGGGACGAAGAGTCTGAGTCCGAAAAGCACTTCCTGAGGACGCTTTTGCAGTAGCTGTCCTTGGCAGCCTGGGAAGCGGCTACAGGATCTGCCGAAGGGACGCCTGACCGTTGGGATTACTCTATCATCCCCCTTGCGGCTTTCGACATTCCTCCTCCCTTGGTCATGGGAGTCTGAAAGAGGTCTAGGCCTCAGGAGCAATGCGGAGTCGGTCAGACGCCCCCTCCACTTACACCGGGGACACTGCACAAATCACTGCACACATCACTGCGCTTACCTGTCTCCTTCATTGCTTGCAGTTGCGATTTCAAGTTGATTATTGAGGCTCTCATTGCAGCCATTTCCGTAGACGCATCTACAGGTTCGCTGCTGGGGGAAGGGGCTGAAACCAAACTATGAGCAGGTGAATTAACAGAAGAGTTAGGAGCTACTTCCTGCTCAATAGAGCAGGATCTACTTGAGCTTCTGATGGAAGCCCTCCTAACTCTATCTATTTCTCAAGTTTCCTACAGAAGAAGCCAAGGTCTTCCATTCCACTTCCATTAAAACAAACCCTCACATTCCAGACAGGTGTTAGTTGCAGCAACATCATTCCCCCTACATTTTTACCAGACCGTGTGAGGATCCACGATGCTTTCGGAAGCCCTCACCTTACATTCTTCTTTCGTACACACACTAAATACAGGTACCACGTCAGACATTTAAAAGAGTATCCAAACCAAAATCCAAAAAACAGTCCACGATAAGCGTATGGCCAAAACCAAGATCAATGTACATCACCAAAGGTCAAACAGATAATCCTCGGCCAACGAGAAAAGAATTCCAAAGCAGGAGGTACCAACAACGGTGTTGTAGCTACCGGCGACAGAAAAATTCTGGTTAGAAAACGGGAATGGTTCCTATTCCCGCCACCCAGCGGCGGGAGTGGGCTGGTCACCTGACCTACCTGTCGCGTGTGCCGCGAGTTTTGAATTCTGTCGGGACGTCAGATAGTATAGCTAAGTATATATCTGCCGGGGAAGTTGCATGTACAAAAATGCATTTTGAAAGTAGCAATATATAATATACCTCCCCCTAGAAGATTTTTTATCACAGTGTTGAATCCAACGATTCGCAACGAGATAAATAATCAGCAACTACATTGTTTTTGCCACTAATGTGCTGTACTCTTAAGTTATACTGTTGCAGGCACAAAGACCACCTGGTCAGTCTTTGATTATGGTTTTTCATTTTCTGGATAAATGATAGTGGATTGTGATCAGACAACACTAAAATTTCTTCATTCCTAGGTCTATTCACATACACTTCAAATTTTTTCAATGCGGTGATTAAGGCTAACGTTTCCTTCTCGATTGTCGAATATACTTTCTGATGTTTTTTCAGTTTTGTAGACATGAAGCACACAGGATGGTAGATATTATTTTCATCTTCTTGAAGTAGAACAGCTCCAACGCCACAGTCTGACGCATCAACTTGTATTACAAATTTCTTGTCGAAGTCTGGAGCTTGAAGTACTGGTCTTGAAGTTAAAATGGCTTTTACCTTCTCAAAGGATTCTTGACACTCTGGAGTCCAAATAAAACTTAGCTTTGGGACTAGTCAAGTCTGTCAGGGAGCTACTACGGCTGAGAAATTTGGGCAAAAAAACGACGATAGAAACCAGCCATGCCTAAAAAATCTCTGTAGCTGTTTCCTGGTAGTAGGTGGGGTAGCCTTACGGATACCTTCTACATTAGCATTTACTGGAGCAAGAAGGCCTTTCCCAACTTCAAACCCAAGATACTGTACAGTTGCGGGTGCATTCATCAGTCCAAACGGCAGAACAGTATACTGATATAGTCCAAATGGAGTAATAAAAGCTGACAGCAACTTGGCATTCTCATCTAAGGGAATTTGATAATATCCTTTCAACAAGTCTATTTTGGAAACAAACTTGGCTTGCCCAATATTATCAAGTAACTGATCTATAAGAGGCAAAGGATAATTATCAGCCACACTGATAGAATTCAGCTTCCTATAATCAGTACACATCCTAAATGAACCATCTGGTTTCTTCACCAACACACATGGAGAACTGAAGTGACTTGAACTGGGTTCTGCTAATCCATGTTGCAGCAAATACTCAACTTCTTTCTTCAAAACATCTCGATGATACGGTGATAAGCGATAGGCTCTGCTTTAAAGGTCTTCCATCTTCTTGAATCTTGATTTCATGCTTGGTCAGATCAGTACGTCTAGGCACATCTGAAAAAATTTCTGGAAAACTTCTAATTACTTCACTTAAGTCTTCACCTTATTCAACACTCAGATGTTTCAGTTTATCCTCCAAATTTTCCAAAATTGAAGAATTATTCATATTGCTTGCAGCTCCCAATTCATAGCCATCATCGTCTTCTGTAGATAAAGTTGTCTGGGTTACTGACACAGTTTCAGCTTTAGCTTCTGAGAAATAAGGTTTCAAGAGGTTCACATGTATCTTCCTTTGTTTTCTTCTTCTTTTTGGTGTTTCAATCACATAAGTTCTATCACTTAACTTTTGAATTATCTTGTAAGGACCTTGAAATTTATTAGTGAGTGGAAATCTCTTGACAGGTAAGAACACTAACACTTGTTGACCAACACTAAAACTTCTTAGCTTAGCCTTACCATCAAATCTCCTTTTCATTTTCTCTTGACTAATTTTCAAGTTTTCTAAAGAGAATTTTCTAATCTCTTTCAACCTTTTCCTAAATTCTTCACATACTCTCCTTGGCTTTCCTCTGATTTTCTTCCCAATTTTCTGCAAGAATCTTCATCGGTCCTCTAACTTCTCTTCCAAAAATCATCTCATTAGGTGAACATCCTATACTTTCTTGGTAAGCATTCCTAATTTCCAACAACATTAATGGTAAACCAACATCCCATTCTCTTCCTGACTCAGAACAATACTTTGTCAGCATACTTTTCAATGTCTGGTGGAACCTTTCCAAGGCACCTTGAGTTTCTGGATGATAGGCAGTGGATAACTGTTGTTTCACTCCTAACAAATTCATCACATCCTGGAATAACTTTGAAGTAAAGTTTGTTCCTCTGTCACTTCGTACTATTTCTGGTATTCCAAACTTTGAGAAAAACTCCACAAGTTTTTCAGCAACTATCTTGGCAGATATGTTTCTAACAGGGATTGCTTCTGGATACCTTGTCACAGGACACATTAATGTCAACAAATACTCATTTCCTTTCTTTGTCTTTGGCAATGGTCCAACCATATTTATAATCACTTTGCTAAAGGGTTCTCCTCTAACTTCTATAGGTTGTAAGGGGGCTTTCTTGATGGTTTCATTCGGTTTTCCTGCTATCTGGCAGGTGTGACACTCACGACAGAACCTATTAACATCTTTGTGAAGTCCAGGCCAGAAAAAATATTTCATGATCTTCTCCACAGTCTTCCTGATTCCCATATGTCCAGACTCATGAGCTACTGCAACCACTTGCTTTCTCAACGATATGGAATAAAATTTGATGATATTCTCCCCATACAGCATCTCTGGTATATCTGTAGGTCTATACTTCCTCATCAGCAAACCTTCCTTCAGATAGTAACAGGTAGGAGTTTGTTGCATCTCTTCTCGATCAACAACTCTGAAGAACAAATCAGTTAACGATGCATCCTTCTTCTGCAAGTCCATCAGCTTCTCTCTTGTCACTTGACCAACTTCAAGGGTTGAATTCTTGGGAAATCTCTTCTTGGTCAGCACTATGGGAAACTGACCATTTATCCTCTGGCCATCCCATGCCTGAAGCCACTTTCTCAAAGTGATAAAAAAACTCATCTGGAGCTTCTTCAGTAAACTTAGGGATTAACTTCTGTACTCTCACTACATAAAATATAGGGTCTTGATTACCTTGGTTAGGGTTAGATGGTGTTTACAGGTAATTGTGGATGCTAGCTCTTATTAATTCCATTTCCCTTTCGTTGTCTTGCGATTTCTCTCCTCTTTTATTCCTTTATCTTTCCTCTCGCTGCTTTTTACTTCTTCTCTCTTTCTCTTTCTTGTTTTTCTAAGCATTCTTTCTATTCAGCAAGCATTTTTAGCTTAATCAAATTCTCTTCTGCTCAATGCGTCTAAGCTCTAACTCTGCATCACTTTTCTCTTTCTTTTCTGCTTGCTTATTTATGAGATCCGCACGTGCTACATTTAACAACTCTTGAGCCAATTCTAACTCATCTTCATCAGTTATTCTACCAGAGTTTATCAATGATTCCATAGCAATACATCTTACTTGTGCCTTTACCATACTAGTAGACACATAACCACCACATGCCTCTGCTAAAGCGCTCCACTGTGCTCTAGTCAGAGTGGTTTCAGACAAAACTTGTATGGAAGGGGCTGCTAAAAATTCCTGAACATTGAACTGAGCCATTTTCCTCTAAGTTATCAACTTACAATTCAATACAATAAATGCAAAACAAAAACTATATGGTCACTCTCCTAACAAAATATATCCCTAACACCACCAGTATATTCTAGAGTGATAATGAAATCTGCTTTCCGGGTCTCTGGGGCACCATTAAACAATGTTACGAAGTGCCAAGTATCGGGTTACCTTGCATCAAAATTATTACCTCACCAAAAGCCAGACAGCCTGAACCCTCAATAACACGTTTGAACGACTGAATACTCTAAAGGCAACAGTGATCCTTAACCGCTTACCAGTATTGCAGAAAATCAGACTAAGTTCATCAAAAACAGGTGTGAGGTAATCTTGTAAGTAATTATAAATTAATCAAAGGGCATCACTCCATCAACAACTTTAAAAGTCTAAGTATTTCCCTGATTGCAGAAGTCTAAGTACTTCCCTGGTTCTAAGTCACTTCACGAAAATTGAAGGAAAGCAAATCAATTACCACTCTATGTTTCTATCTAACATAAATATAATCATAATTAAATATACTGGTATAAATGAAATTACTTATAAAAATTTTAAATACAAAAATTTATTATTAAATTCAAAATTTATAAGTGAAATTCCCAATATCAGGGAAAATTACTGTTACTTGAAAACAAAGTAAAGTTTAATTAATTCTTGAATCAACTTAAGTAAAATTAAATCAAAATTAATTTATCACAAAATTCAAGAAAATTAATTCAATTGAAATTCAAAAGTGTTAGGCCATAATTGAAAATTTGAAATTAATTCACAAGTGCTAAACAACAACAAAACTTGAAAAGAATTCTAAGTAAATGTAAATTAACTCACAAATGTTAAATTTAATCAAATGTGCAATGATTAAGCAATGAAAATAACTAAGTCAATTAAATTTTCTCTTTCTTTTCTGCTTGCTTATTTATGAGATCCGCACGTGCTACATTCAACAACTCTTGAGCCAATTCTAACTCATCTTCATCAGTACTCTACCAGGAGTTTATCAATGATTCCATAGCAATACAATCTTACTTGTGCCTTTACCATACTAGTAGACACATAACCACCACATGCCTCTGCTAAAGCGCTCCACTGTGCTCTAGTCAGAGTGGTTTCAGACAAAACTTGTATGGAAGGGGCTGCTAAAAATTCCTGAACATTGAACTGAGCCATTTTCCTCTAAGTTATCAACTTACAATTCAATACAATAAATGCAAAACAAAAACTATATGGTCACTCTCCTAACAAAATATATCCCTAACACCACCAGTATATTCTAGAGTGATAATGAAATCTGCTTTCCCGGGTCTCTGGGCACCATTAAACAATGTTACGAAGTGCCAAGTATCTGGTTACCTTGCATCAAATATTACCGCACCAAAAGCCAGACACCTGAACCCTCATAACACGTTTAAACGACTGAATACTCTAAAGGCAACAGTGATCCCTTAACACTTACCAGTATTGCAGAAAATCAGACTAAGTTCATCAAAACAGGTGTGAGGTAATCTTGTAAGTAATTAAATTAATCAAAGGGCATCACTCCATCAACA
Source organism: Macrobrachium nipponense (assembly GCF_015104395.2). Lineage (NCBI taxonomy): Eukaryota > Metazoa > Arthropoda > Malacostraca > Decapoda > Palaemonidae > Macrobrachium > Macrobrachium nipponense. The sequence continues at coordinate 43,561,897 of NC_061109.1, forward strand.
ACTTTAAAAGTCTAAGTATTTCCCTGATTGCAGAAGTCTAAGTACTTCCCTGGTTCTAAGTCACTTCACGAAAATTGAAGGAAAGCAAATCAATTACCACTCTATGTTTCTACCTAACATAAATATAATCATAATTAAATATACTGGTATAAATGAAATTACTTATAAAAATTTTAAATACAAAAATTTATTATTAAATTCAAAATTTATAAGTGAAATTCACAATATCAGGGAAAATTACTGTTACTTGAAAACAAAGTAAAGTTTAATTAATTCTTGAATCAAATTAAGTAAAATTAAATCAAAATTAATTTATCACAAAATTCAAGAAAATTAATTCAATTGAAATTCAAAAGTGTTAGGCCATAATTGAAAATTTGAAATTAATTCACAAGTGCTAAACAACAACAAAACTTGAAAAGAATTCTAAGTAAATGTAAATTAACTCACAAATGTTAAATTTAATCAAATGTGCAATGATTAAGCAATGAAAATAACTAAGTCAATTAAATTGTGAATGCAAATGAAAATATAAAATAAAAGGACACTTCAATAAGAAAATGAAATAGTGTACAAACAATGGAACAAACACAAACACAAAAAATCAGCAATGTGTAAAAGTGTAAATCTTTTGACTCAAAACATAACCAACAGTTTTTACCAAACCTTCATAACCATCTGTTATTAGTTAACCACAGTTCCTAACAATTATTAGTAATTAGTTGTTACCTAACCGTTATTAGTTATTAGTTGCAACTAATAAAAATATAACACACTTTACCTTTTTGGTATACCAACTTCTTAATTTGCTGCAGTCTTGATTCACACTCACATAAACCAGGCGCAGTTACGAAATAATGTCTGTTCAGATTCCACAAAAAACTAAATAACACTAAATAAACTCTAAGAAATATCAAATATGAAATTCTCACAAGTTATGAGTGACCAATTTACGTTACATTAATATAATCTCAATGATTTCGAGAGAGAGAGAGAGAGAGAGAGAGAGAGAGAGAGAGAGAGAGAGAGAGAGAGAGAGAGAGAGAGATCTGACTGCCTGGAGGTCCTAAGATAGAATGGAATTTTCCTCCTTTACGGAAATTCGACAGGGCAGATGACCCAAAACGTTCTTGTCACGAATGCTTCCAGAAAGTTCGAATCTGATGCAATCTCACTTACAAAATGTGCAATTCCCACGTGGGACTTGACAAAGACATACATGTACAAGACGAGTCTGTTAAAAAAAAAAAAAAAAAAAAAAAAAAAAAAAAAAAAAAAAAATACGTACTCTACTCGATCGAAACGGAGGCTGAGCGACAATTAAGATTGACATGTTTTGATAACTTTAAGATAATATTTTGCTGGTCAACTATAACTAATCTGTTATTTACCTTTGAACTCTGTATGTTGGTACATCGCACCCATTGTACCTTTTTGTTGTCTTCAAAGGTAAATTGCGGTTTAATTACAGTCGACCGAATATATATTACTTTAAATTCTTGTTCAGCAGGTAAAATATCATATGAAAACGTCAACTGCCATAGTCTACTGTACCGTGGAATGCGGGCTTAGAATTACCCAAGATAACTAAACTACTACTACTTCATGAAAAGCACTAAAACTGTAAGAAAAATAAATTTCCAAGGTAAAAGCGGGAGCACCATCATTACTTGGAAATACTGCTACTTTATGACATTGTTAGCACTGAAATTATGAACATATCAGACATTGCAAGCTTTCTAACTTCATGGATTGAACTTTCCAAGTTGTATAGTATAGAATTGTTAAAAATTTTCCTGGTGTGAGAACCACATCTGGCTGTAGGTATACCTAGAGACATTTCTATTTTGCCCTAACGTTATATACTACTTTCATGCTCGCAAAATACTTCTGGACTCTGCCTCTCGTTATATATCCATGCTTTGTTATCCTTCTGGTGACAGTTACTGCCGATTCATGAACCTGTGTTCCTTTTTCATTTAAGCATAGGCTATCCTACTTTTCTGACAGTTGCATTACAATCATTTATGGTTTGCCCAAACAAAAATTGCTTTGCACTGGTGTGGACGATACAGTAGCCTAACAAAAAATGTGTTAATAACTTTCAAGAATAGATAGATAGAACTTTACCAGTCGAAAAAATTCTCAGTTCATGTATCTGACTAACAGGCTAATCACGATACAATCAGCTAGTATGTAGTTTATTGTAAAATGACAATTTATTACCCCTTATAGGCTAGCTTAGGCCATTCCCGATAGAAAAACGAGAAAATGACCTTCATTCCACCATAGATGACATCAAATTTGATACTGCCGAGGAATTAAATATCTAAAGTAGCTAACTGTATAACCAAATGCTTTTATAAAACATTCCTTTTGGTAAAAAAAAAAACTTTATGTTGGTGATATTTATGCCTTCATTAGGATAGGTACTACCCTAGCCTAGTTAACGCGATATTCTGAATAAAAATTAAATACTAACATATCAGACATCATGGATAGATTAACTATCAACACATTACTCACCATCATCGAACACTTCGTAAGGTAAACGTCGGTAATAAAAGTTGCACTTTTTGCAAAGTTCTGTGCCGGTTCCAAGAGGCCGGTCAGGTTTGGGTTACGGACTTAGGGACGGTATTCCTTCAATTTCCTTGCCTTTTCCGATTCCATGCTAATGTTGCCACGCCACCAACTGCACTAAGAGCGTTTTCCCCTACACAAGAGGGAATTTCCCCCTACTTTCCCCCTACACACCGAACAAGCAGGACCAAAATTTAATGTAATAACAGGGTATATGAAAAAGAAGTATTACATTTTATTTGCAATTCATATTGTAAATACACATGCCAAATTTTAGGTGCAAGAAATTAAGTATGTTTAAGAGAATATGTATGAAAATATAAATAAATGGTACATTATCTTATAAAACAGCACCAATGCTAATGCATTTATAGTAAACGTAAATAATTGCCAGATTATTTTAGTAAAAAAAATTGATGTAACAAAAATAATCCTTCAGTCACTGAGAATTTAACTAATTTCACTGCATATTTTTTCAAAGTACCTCAACTTTCCCGGGCAACTAAAAGAAAGATTTTTTCTAAACACCATGGCAACAGCATTCAATTCTGCTTTAATCCTACTCATCATTTAGTTCAACAAACAGTCATTAGCCGATTTGCAACCACTCCTTTAGAAAAATGCATGTGAGAATTCGTTTTTCAAGTGACCATTGAGTTCCGATTTTCCCGCCTCCAATTCCCCCTTTCGAACGTCCGTCGTCCTTTCCACCGGATACTAAAGTACAGCTCACCTCTTCCAATTTCTTCCTATATCTTTAGGTAAAGCATCCCTTTTCAGTTACTTAATGCACAATTACAGAAAACCCAAAACAGCGTCATTGAGATTATAAATAAAGTTCCTCTCACAATCCTTATAATCACTAACTGGCTAGATTCAAAATCACAAGTCTGAACCTGAAACAGGATGTCCCTAATGAGCATATACAGAGGTTTTAATACTATCATTGTTATGCTGGGCTGTTTAATATTTTTCACTGATACTATTCATACTTATAATATTTCTATTTGTTTTTATCTCGAATACTGAAAAAGAAAACATTTATAAGGGAAATGGGTGAAATTCCCTTACATCCCCCTACACGAAGGTCAATTTCCCCGTATGCTTCCCCCATACCCTACTGACACCAGATTTTTCCTACCGTAGGAGAATCCCTTTTCGCATGGCAACACTGTTCCAAGATGCCAATGAACGTTTTGGGGTGGCTTAGCGAGATCCACTCTTGATTACAATTTCATAATAAGAATAATGAACAAATCACAAGAATTTATCATTCTAAACACTACCTGACGATGGAATAAAAGAAAATATTGACCATACAGTTATTCTAAACTTAACAAAATGGCAAAACACGGCAACTCTTTGTAACAAGCAGAAGGTAGGTATCCTCCAGTTTTATTTCTTTTATTTAAGGTATTTTGCCTTTTTAAACTACAATTATCAAAAGAATTTAACGATCTTTCCTAGGCTTTATCACAAATTTTAAGACTGTTCTCTTGCTTAAATCCCCCAACCGCTCCCCACCAACCCGACTTTCTTTTTCGAAGACCACTCTGCTATTGGCCATGATTTTCCATATTTCTCGGTAAAACTGTCAATATGGATATTTATTCATACCCTATATTTTATCTGTATAGCATCTCTTTTTCATGATTAAACAAAAACGCAAAGTTAAAGAAAGATACAAAAGATTTGTCCTTTTTCCTTTACACTAAATGGACTAAAGGCTATATATACCAATACTTAAAGCCTGTTGCTGCATTATCGGATCCGCTAAAGTACTCATAATTGAGCCACTACCATAGAAGTGACTTAAGTAAATTTAGTTTGTCGTGTGCTCGAAAAGGCAGTAGCAAGACCTCTACTAGTACTACCACTCTTAACTGAGTCGCATAAAAATTGGGGATGAATTATTTTCAGTGTTCCTTCCATTTCCAGTTTTAAATGCAGCTAATCGACTCCTATTTTTCTTGATTTTTCCCCTCTTTCAGTTTGCTTTTGTTCGTCTCTTGAATAAGCCTCCTTCCCTATTTACCGTCTCTCTCTCTCTCTCTCTCTCTCTCTCTCAATCGAATGCAACCTCTATTTGCTCAGGTTTCAGCCATTGACCATTCTAACGAGAGTTGGATGGTTTAATAGCAAACGACGCTGTTTCATCAATGTATATATATATATATATATATATATATATATATATATATATATATACACACACACACACCAAGTGATTCTTATAAGTAAAGAGGAAAGGAAAATGAGAAACAAGAAAATTCACGATCGGTACAGTATTATCTTAGGAACTTGCCTCTTCATTCAAAGATGCCTGCTGTTTAAATTTCTTATCAGGGTTCAAGCTAGAAATATTGATTATGAAACGTACTGACTGGCCTACCTTGCACTTTTACTTGTTTCAATTTTATATAAAAAGCAAAGTTTTCGGTATATTGATGTCCATTTCCAACTCTGCTGCGCGCTTTACGTGATAAACTGTCGCAGTCTACCATATGGTCCGGACGAATTTACTCTTCTGATGCAGCGATAGCGCACGATCGCATAACACCATTGGATAAGGAACGTGTTGATAAAATGGGAATGCCCAGGTATCCGAGACCTATAGTCTGTGATAACGGAAAATAGAAATCTGAAAAAAAGAAAATCAATAATGTCACAGGGTAAAAACAACATCTCTAAACAAAAAGGAGAACAGCTACAAGTTGCAACAGCGATTCAGAGAAAAAAAAAAAAAAAAAAAAAAATATATATATATATATATATATATATATATATATATATATATATATATATATATATATATATATGTTTGTATGTATGTATGCATGTATGTATGTATGTATAAACAAACTTTTGTTTTGAACTGGAGACTTAGACTAACAGTGGAAAAGGAGAAAGCCGTGAGATTAATATCGTACGAAGTACTAATTAGGATGAGATTGGAAAGTGAAATGAGACCAAATTGGAAATGAGAGAGAGAGAGAGAGAGAGAGAGAGAGAGAGAGAGAGAGAGAGAGAGAGAGAGAGAGAGAGAGAGAGAGACTTGATCCAATAAAGGGTGCATGGGGAAAGCTTGTTTACGAGACGAACAAAGGCAAACTGAAAGAGAGAGGAAAAATCAAGAAAAATAAGGCTCTATTAACTTGACGGGTCACGGAATAGATTTGAAAAGAAATTGTATTGTAAGAACATTATATAAAGAAAATCTTACCAGGCATAGTAATGAGGTTGATGATAATCCCGACCATTCCTATATTTATACAACACAGTAGAGAGAGAAACAAGACAATGGAGGATAATGAAATGAAGTGTTAAATAAATGAACAAGAAGAGTTAATGACAGAATGCAAAGGTCATATCGAAAACAGTCCGAGTGACACTGAAGCAGTAATAATAATATGAAAACTGAACGAACAGAATAACGATATACGTAAAACCTCACTTGGAACAGACGCTTTATCATGCTCACTTTTAAACTCAGACGGAAAGGCGATCTCCTTTTTCTTGAAGATTCTACCAGTCTCTTCGTCCCTTGTGGGATTCGATTCCTTTGCTACCGATGAAAAAGTCGGTGTCAATCTGGATGGAAAAATATGCAATTAACTTCACCTTCAAGAAAAACGTCCATTCCTTTTCCGTCTACCCGACTCCAATTTTGAAAATCCTATTTTGGGGACCGATTGTTGTTGACACCTTTTTCTAATACTATAGATCTCTCTTTCTCTCTCTCTCTCTCAAATCCAGTTAAAGGTAACTTGGGGTTGAAACAATGAAACTTGACAAGCTTTTCAAAACCTTATCTGGCATCTGAAATTTGTGCACCCTTACTTTGATATTAGCGAAACTGATTGAAAACAGTATCTCATTAGGCGGCCTGAGTGAAGGGTTATAGCTTCTCTGCTCTGTAAACTGGGGTCTGTGACTTAAGTTACTGGTCTGGTGTAAGAGGAGACACGTTATAAAGACAAATATTAAATTAAGGTAATTTCCTTGGTTTCAAGGTACAAGTTCTTCTCACAAATAATGGAAAAGCCTGAAGGATAGAAATTCAAAGGCAAATATATATTTTATAGTCTAGACTCTAGATCATGCTGCAAGGTAAAGGAAAAAGGAGAGAAAAGGTGATAATGTCTTAAGAAAGGGGTTACGGGAATACGTGAAAACAAACAAGAAGCGAACTCCACAGTCAGGAAACAGCCAAAATGATAAAAATCTTGGATTTTAAATGAACAGATTACACAGAAAATATCTGCCTACCCCTTTTGTAAATGAGACTTACGTGAATGGCCTATTTGGATTTTACAGTGAAATTAGATGTTCATACATATTGTTAGTTATATCTATAGCTACAATGACCGCTTACCCTCGATGTATTTGACCAATTCAAAATCTGCAAATGAATTCTTTTAATGAACGACTTTCAAGTTTCATTAATACAATGTCAAACCTGGCTTGGATAGCAAATCTAACTCACAATGCCAAAAGAAATCTAAGAATTCATCCACAAGCGTCCAGAAATGTCCAAGATCCTCCAGAGAAAGTTAAGAAGAGTTGCATGGTTGTGTGTGTGTCCGTGTATTCATATTTCATGGATACAGCTACTTAATTGAAGACATGTAATGCACTACATGGATGAATAAATTGAAAAAAAGGTAAAACACATAAGTTAAACGAACGCAATTATAATTCACAAAAGACGGAATGAAAAAACAATGCAATTTTAAACTAAGTTTTCAAATGTCAGAAGTTCATGTCAATTAAAACTTTTTTTAGTCTTACGCGTTAAAGATGTACAGTTTTAACATCATTTTTGCTGGAAGCAACCCAATATCATTATATAACTGGATGCAAAATAATTCTTGTTCTGACATAAAATGTCATCTTCAGTAATGTAAAGGCTGTATATATTAAAAGTAAGTTATTTTAAATATACTATTTTTTCTATTCTGTACCAAGTAAGAATAACTGCTAACCGAAAAATAAACTACACAATCAGTTTCTGAAGGACAATTCACAAGAAGAGTCCACTCCGGCATTCTTCACATTGCTTTCAAGAGTTGTGGCCAAGATACCGTTGCTGAGGAAGTTGGTACCCAGTTTAAACACTCCTCCTCCTCCTCCTCCTTCTTGTGGTCGTTGCTGTCGATCTAATTACAATTTTATCTTATTGTTATTAGCTTAGTTTTTCTATCTTATTGTTATTAGCTTAGTTTTTCTCTTCAAATTCATTTGTCCAAACAGATACCGACTGTGACCCCTACTGGTATTTAGGAGTAGACTTATAAATTGTGAAACTGACCGTCTGCCGAAAATATATGGGTGGCTTACTTAACAAGCACAACTAATTGCTTGTTAGATTTTGGGTCTAGATCCAACATATGAGGTACCAGATGAAACTAATATATAATATATCTGCAGACTCTACTGATTATAGAAAATGACCAGTGACAGACATCTTGGGGGCTGGGTTCCCCCTGACAGACGCACTGAAAAGGGGGGTGGGGTTAATTGGATCTAGATCCAACTTAGGAGATACCGAGTAAAATTTACACTACAATAGCACTGCACATCCTAGAATACTGTAGTGGTAATGACAGACATTTTAGCGGGTGGTTACCCCCTGACAGACGCCCCACAACGAGTGGGGAGGAGGAGACAGGATCTGCATCCAACATTGGAGATACCAAGTAAAATGTGTATTACAATTGCACTGCGCATCCTAGTAATGACAGACATTTTAGTGGGTGGTTACCCCCGACAGATACCCCACAACGAGTGGGGAGGAAGGGGGAGCCAGGATCTGCATCCAACATGGAGATACCAAGTAAAAATTTGTGAATAGTACATTGCACTGAAACGCATTCCTATGGTATTACAGACTGCGCATCTAGTATGACAGACATTTTAGTGGGTGGTTACCCCCGACAGATAACCCCACAACGAGTGGGGAGGGGAAGGGGGAGCCAGGATCTGCATCCAACATGGAGATACCAAGTAAAATTTGTACTACAATAGTACTGCACATCCTAGAGTACAGCGGTGGAAATGACACATTTTAGTGGGTAGTTACCCACTGATAGACACCCCACAACGAGTGGGGGAGGGGGAGACAGGATCTCCATTCAACATCGGAGATACCAAGTAAAATAGGAATTTGAAAAAAAATAACTCCGGCAGTAATTCTTATCCTGACACAAACATATATATATATATATATATATATATTTAAATATATATATATATATATATATATATAAATATATAGATATATATAGATATATATGTATATATTATATATATATATATATATTATATATTATATTATTATATAAATATATATATGTTTGTTATATATGTTTGTTGTGTGAAACAATAGAAAGTAGACCAAGCCCTAGTAAGTCCTCAGACATAGTCTTTTTATATTTCCATACTTCATAGGAAATTTGTTTGGAAAAAAAATAACTCCGGCAGTAATTCTTGTCCTGAAACATCACAATATTTCTTGAATTTTTTGCCTTTTACATTTTATCAGGCTCACGATTTTCAGATAATTACCATATTTCTAATGTTAATATGGCCTATGATAGATTTTGAATCGTTTTCAAGGTGTCCCATCTCTCCCTTCCAATCGTATGGTTATGTCTGTGAAGGGGTAACCACCTGCTTATATATATATATATATATATATATATATATATATATATATATATATATATATATATATAATAAATATAACATTAGCACTATCCTTTGGTGTGGAGTTATTACTTCACACAAAGTAGTATTCTATCTGAATGGGAGGAGCTCACAAGTGACAACAGCTACAAGTATGTGTGCTGAGCCTTTTTTGAATAATCAAACCAGTCATATGGTGCCACTCTTAATTCCTCTAAAAAAAAAATGTAAGATAAGTATTTTCGTTTTAATAGCGTCTTTGGTCATTTTCTTTTCTTGCCTATAGTTAGGGCACTGCAGTCATGTCTAGGTTCGTATCCCGATGTGTCTTACTATAACTGAATTGTTCTTTAGTTGCTGTTGGTTCGTGTGGATGAAATGAAATTTTTATCAGATATGGGAGTTCGATTGATATTAAGACCAAAGTCCCGTCATAAAGAGCCGTTTTAACACCCGCACATTCACAAAGAGATGATGTATCACAAAACAAATAATTACTGAAAACGGAAATGTGAATGAATTGTTCAGGATAGGCTAACTATAATCATTAAAACATTTTCACCCATTCTATTCCCCCTCCCGAAGTTGACGATCATACAACTTGGAGCTTCTGACTCCCAAATTAAGTTGGCCTATAATATCCTGTCAGCTATCTAACAATCCACTTATTTTCGGCAGCCTAACTCAAATTGATCTGTACGCTATCACCAAGTATCAGGTACCATATATATTCAGGGAAGAAAATCTAAACTCAAATAAAAATTATACTTACGCAGTTTGATGTTTAAACCCAGCTGAGTGTGTTTGTCTCTTAACTTCCCGCCGGCACACACCGCAGGCAGCATATGTGATGTGTTTCAATACATTCTATCGATGCTGCCTTTGATGACCATTATTCGGCTAATTTTCTCCCTGGTAATATTTTTACTTTAATTGTTCATTATATCCAGTAGACAGGCACTAACATCATATTACATCCTCACGTCTATTCAACGTATTTTCCATTGCTAATATAATTTATAAATATAATGCTTCTCTAACAGTCATAAAAATCGGACAACCGAATGTGCAAATATGTCAGCTGTGTGCAAGGCATAGGGCGTCAATCACTGGAGTAGCGATCTCCCTGCCGAGAGTGACTTCGTAAGGCCATATTGAAAGGTCTCAGTCCAGCTCTTAGTACTATATTTTATTACTATTACTTTTTTTTAATCTTTATTATTATTATTATTATTATTATTATTATTATTATTATTATTATTATTATTATTATTATTATTATTATTAGGGAAAAACTCTCTATCGTGAGAGTATATATAATGTTCTAAAGGGTCCACAAAAATACAAAGTGTTAATAGTCCGTGTATAATTTTTAAGACTTTACAAAAAGCTTTCGAACCCTTCCCTGGGTTCATCTTCAGTCCAAATGAACAAATAGTTACAACATGTACAGAGGTAAATTTAAAAACAAGAGTCGTTGAAGATCGTTGACACCGGTCGTTAGTTCGTTAATGGGCCAGGTGATGAAGAAAGAGGGCAGTTAACTCCCACTAGGTGATTTCCTCTCCCCTATCAATCCTTCTAGCTGCAATTCTGTTGGATCTCCGCAATAGTTGTTGCAACGTTGCAGGAAGTCATTCATCCGAGGGCGTAGATTAGGCACCGTAACCAGACTCCCCTGGGGCAGCGGTTACCTGGACAGGGAGAGGCAAAGCGGAAGCAGCATCAGGAGAGGGAAAAACAGAGCCTGTCCTACAATTAAAATCTTTTAAAAACATACTAGTAATATGAAAATTAACAAATGGGTCTTCGTTGGCAAAAGACTTGTTTCCTTTGAATGATTCTCCTAAACTTATAGTAGCTCCCTCGACTAGTCGTCTGACATTTACATTGTTACTTTTAAAGATAATTTTAGCCTCATTCCAGTTGGGTCATTCCTGAATGCATTCAGGAATGATCATAGATAGTTTAGCCTCATTCCAGTTTGGTCTATGATCATTCCTAAATGCATTCAGGAATAATCATAGACCCAACTGGAATGAGGCTAAAATTATCTTTAAAAGTAACAATGTAAATGTCAGACAACTAGTCGAGGGAGCTGCTATAAGTTTAGGAGAATCATTCAAAGGAAACGTCTTTTGCCAACGAAGACCCATTTATTATTTTTATATTACAAGTATGTTTTTAAAAGATTTTAACTGCAGGACAGGCTCTGTTTTTCCCTCTCCTGATGCTGCTTCCGCCTTGCCTCTCCCTGTCCAGGTAACCGCTGCCCCAGGGGAGTCTGGTTACGGTGCCCAATCTACGCCCTCAGATGAATGACTTCCTGCAACGTTGCAACAACCATTGCGGAGATCCAACAGAATTGCAGCTAGGAGGATTGATAGGGGAGAGGAAATCACCTAGTGGGAGTTAACTGCCCTCTTTCTTCATCACCAGGCCCATTAACGAGCTATCGACCGGTGTCAACGATCTTCAACGACTCTTGTTTTTAAATTCACCTCTGTACATGTGTAACTAATTGTTCATTTGGACTGAAGATGAACCCAGGGAAGGGTTCGAAAGATTTTTGTAAAGTCTTAAAAATTATGCACGGACTTTTAACACTTTGTATTATTGTGGACCCTTTAGAACATTATTATTATTTTATTATTATTATTATTATTATTATTATTATTATTATTATTATTATTATTATTATTCGACCCAATTTCACAGAGAAAAATTACCTTACGAAAACAGGCCTAAGCACTCCAACCATTGTGGTCAAGGCCTAAACATCTGATCTTGGATCTAAGGAGTGTCAAACATAAATGGTTCCTGTGTAAATACAGGACTTTTTTTGCATACAGTAGCGAAGCACTAACTAAACAGTAATGTAGTACAATCACTAAACACTAACACTCACAATGCACTTACTCAGTAAGCACTCACACTTGCATACATTCACTTTTCACATACACACACAAACACACACTCACTTAATATACACTCACACTCAGTAACACAAATCACTGAATACCCAACACTCACTAAGCACTCTACACTAAATGCTCATTAAACACTTAAAACAAAAAATTTACTAAATGCTCATTATACCCCAAACACTCGGTAAACATTCACTAAACACTCACTTTATCCTAAACATTAATTAAACACTAAACACTCGCTAAACCCTAAGCACTCATTAAATACTAAATGCTTACCAAACCCTAAATACTTATTAAATACTAAACAGTGAATGAACATCCACTCATTAAAAACTTAATAAACACTTACACACTTAACATTTGCTAAACATTAACATTCACAAGACATTCACTAAACGCTCACTTAACATTCGCAAAACATTCACTAAAACTCTAAACACTCACTGAATACTTACACACTAAATATTCACTAAACACTACCATTCACAAGACATTCACTAAACGCTCACTTAACATTCACAAAACATTCACTAAAACCCTAAAGACAAAACATTTACTGAATAATTACACAATAAACATTCAATAACATTTACAAAACATTCACTAAGCCCTAAAGACTCAGTAACAAGGAATTAGTGGTGCTTGTTAAGTAAGCCACCCATATATTTTCGGCAGACGGTCAGTTTCACAGTTTACAAGTCTACTCTTAAATACCAGTAGGGGTTACAGTCGGTATCTCGTTCGTTGTATCTCAATGGTCCGGGCTGCGGGTCTAAAAGTGGTCACGATGTTATTCTTCTAGCGATGGGAGAGCACGCGAGGGGAGAATGAGGCTAAATCCTCAAGAATGAGCCTCAATCATCTTTTCCATAGCTGGATAAAGGGAGGTGATTGAACGTTAAGTTGTAATTTTTCTTGATACAAAGTGATGATCAGTCAGCAGTGAAACTTGCATGAGACCTCAGATATCTGGTCGGAGGGACGAGACTTCACAATGAGATTCAACAGCCACAGGAGTGAGTCAGCGTCAGCACTCCTTTTGAACGGCATTTCATTTACAACCATAACGGATTTGTTGGGTTTTTTCACTTTGTTACATTCTGCAATTAACCAATTTTCTATATTTCTTCTTTCCTGGCTAGTTTAATAACGATAATAATAAAATATAGACCTGAGGGCCTCCAAGTATTTTATCAAATTAGCTGAAAACGAAAAGGAAATCTCTGAAAAGAAATTCACATGATCGGAGAAGAGAAGAAAGGAGAGGAGGCTCTCTATCTATCGACGTCGTGAATCTCGAATGCTCAAAGTTCTGAACGAAAACAGCATTTGATCCTCTAACTCGTCTGCCATTCTCCTTTGGCGTCGTCAATCTCTGTGGCTTCTTGCGAGAAAAGGAGACAATTTCCATTTCCATTTAGTTCCCGAGATAAAGGTAATTAACAGCTCCTCGGGAAAAAACCAAGTTCTCTCTCTCTAATTTTAGACAGGGAGGGTTGGGGGAGGGGAATCAGTGATGGACGCCGAGAATTACTTTCATTTTTTTTTTGCAAGGAACTAGTGGAGGCTGCAATGTCGTTCTTTTTTTTTATTACATTTTTAATGTCTGATTATTTTTTTTAGTTATATTCAATGTTCCACTGCAATTTAAATTTTTTTTTTTTCGTTTGTTAACTGTCTGTTGGTCACACTGTGGTCAACAAGGACGCTTTGCAACACTTTGACATTAAACTTTTGTTTACAGTTTATAAACATTTACATATTTTCGACCCAAGATCAACTATCAAAACAGCTTGATGGGAAACATTATAAATAAATGAATAGCCTTTTGAAAATCTACAAAAACATTGTTTTTTGCCACGATCTGTTAAATTCTTACTTTTATGCAAACATGCCTAAAATCTTATCATCATAATTTAGATGAAGGTCCTTTCTTAAATATACAAAGCAGCATTCTGGCGACTGTCCATATTCAGCACCTTCGGATTAAAGTGATAGAGGCCACTCAGGGAGGTCATACCATGAAAATATGCCACTGACTTTTCCATTTGTGTATAGAATTCATTCGACATTCATTATTATATAGATATGTAACATGATGTGAAACAAATCTCTTTTGTTTATTTTATCGGTAAACGCTGATATGCAACTGACTAAAATTGAAATATCCAATTAGTATATTTTCCTCTTTTGCATACGTAAAGTTTCACGGCAGATTGCACAATAGTAAACAAATTGATTAATGCAATGGAAATGGAAGCGCCATATAATTGTGTGCGCACCTACCTTTTCAACTGCACAGCAGGCAAACACAGCCATGTAAGCTTTGCTTTTATGATTGTTGCAACATTCAGTGACACACATGCTGTGCTTTCCCTTACCAGCCTCTAGAGAGTAATGAAAATGGAACTTTGTTTGTCTTCATAAAGACCAAACGTTCACTTTTTTTGTGTGTGTGTGCAATAACTCCGCGACCTCAATGCAACTGTAATTTTTTTGGTTCTAAAAGATTCCGAGGAAACTTTTCCTTTATGAGTAAAATTTGCATTTTTTTTTTTTGGGGGGGCGGGGGCAGGGGTGATATTAAAGATTAATCTATTTCTATAATTTCCGCTGCCAAGAGTACTGCTAATATTTATGCTACGGTACCAGCTGATGTCAGTATTATCATTATTAATATTATAAATCTTCTTTCCCCAACTCTGAATTAATAAACCATACAGCGGTGAACTGAAGAAATTGTCGTAAGATAGTGACTCTGCAGTAGCTACTTGAGATGAGTCGACATACATATCATGCACAAACAAAGGCCTACTTAACAAGTCAAAATGGCGGCAGTATGTAATTAAATTTGCAACAGAACGCCGCGTGACGCAAGTAAATTATGTTGCACTGCATTTGGTTCAAGCTCTTGACGTAGTTAAACATTATATATATGTATGTATATGTATATGTGTATATATATAAATATATATGTACATATACATATATATACGTATATATGTAGTATATATATATATATATATATATATATATATATATATATACATATACATCCATATATATATATATATATTATGTATATGTATATATATATATATATATATATATATATATATATATATATATATATATATATATGTAATGTGTATGTTTGCGAAAAATAATAAGAACAATCTTTCAACCCCAAATAAACAAACAAGTTCCAATGCAAAGATACGCGACTAATAGCCGTAATGGATCCGCGATGTCAATTGTTGCTTTTGTCGATTTTGCTTGTTGTTGTCGAAGACTGCTGCTGCTGCTGCTGCTGCTGCTGCCATTTCCAGCTGGAAGTCACGAGGAAGGTAATTTCATTTCCCTTCTGGCAAACGTCCTTCTTCTCACGGGTTCGGGTGGGAAATTGGAAGGCTTGTTTTCGTGCCCAATTGCTGCCGCCTCTCCTTACCTCTTTCTGAGTTATTTCGTATTCAAATTTCTATGTCTTATTTTCCCCTATTATAATAGGGTTCTAAGTTCTACTTCTTAGCGTGCAAATACGGTCGGTTACTTTTCAATTGTCGTATGTAAGTACTTCTAAATTTACCTTGATAATTAGTCAGTTCGTGACCAGTTGATCCAAATTATCATTGCTTTCCGTCTTAGTTTCCATGTTTTGACGGTCAATTAATCACTTTGACAGTAGGGTTTTATACCTTCTATTTTCAAGTTAATTTTCATCTTAATTCAGCAAGAAGTGAAGGACTTGCCTCTTGAATGATGGAGGATGCTGAGTGGTCGAAAATAAAATAAGAAAAATTTAAGTGTAAGCAGGAAGAGGAAATCCCAGAGCTGAGGGGAAGGAAAAGAAGAAAATGTCACTAAGGGTGAGTAAGTTCACAAGGTAAATGTGGGGCTTAGTGAGAGATTTTCAAAAAGAAGAGAACTTATTAATATATAGTGAATATAACTTGGAAATCAAATGGCATGCTTACTCCCCTTGAGAACTGCATATGAGAGAACGATAAAATAAACAGAAACATGTAAACATGAAATTTTATAAAAACAATTTGAAACTAGAAAGACAAATATATAAAAAACAAATAGTAAACACAAAAATGAAGGCGCATTATAAAGTCTTACAATTTGAGAGACAAGTATATGAAAAGTAAACTACACAATATATCTAAAAAGGAAGAAGCTTATATACAAGCTTACAAAAAATAACAAAAACAAGCTAATAAATGTCTGAGTAGAGTGGCACAGGAAACGGATAAAAATGTAAACTGCTTTCGGTTGCTTCCATTTCAAAAGAATACCTGGAACAGAATTCGCCCTCTAAACTGAAACCCACTTTCGGTCACGTAGTACTTCAACTGTCACCTTTCCCCGCGAGGGGAACACACTTTTCCGTTGTGTGTGTGTTTTTTTTTTGTATAATGTTTTCCCTTTTTCTCGCAATCTATATATGTTTTCACGTTTTCATAAATTCGACAATCTGTAAGGTCATTTTAGAAAGTCTTAGAATTCGACGAATTTCATAACAGGTTCAAAAACTACAGTTCATGCAAGTCACAAGAAAGGAAAAGTAGAAATAATTGTAATTTGTCCTCAAGTGAAGCCTAACGATTACAAAGAAAATTATCAAAGCTTTTGGGAAAAGTGACAGTCATTGAATATACACTACATACGTAACAATGGATATTAAAGTTACTACGCACGTCACGTAACAACAAGAGCGCTTATTACTTATATCAAGAGGAGTAAGCTTTGTTTTAAAGATGTGAATTTGTTAAGTAAACTCTGAATGAAACTTATTCCATGAATGCGGAGTTCCTTTTGAAAATAAAGATAAAATAAAAAAAAATTAAAAATGCAAAGCAAACAGTTACAATATTGTGAGAAGGGAATGTGTCTTCAACAAATACACTCTTACGTAACATCAGGTCTATGCTATGGGGAGTGAATAAATTCTCAACAGATACGTCCCGACTTAATTTTAAACAGACATTAATTTTCCGTGATTTGAGAAAGGATAGAAAGATATTTTCTTCTTTGTAGGAGACTCTGCTAGCCATAAGTTGTCATAATGAAGGTCAAAAGGCACCAGATTAGTAGTAGTAGTCGTAGTAATAACGGTTAATGCATTCATTTAAAACTCATGCACAATGCGCATGGAGTAAGTTAACATGAATTACTTATAATATTAAAGCTGACAAAAGATCTATCCCAAAAAGACAAAAAGAGGAAAGCCTATGAACTTTATTATTAGCCTAATTACGCTCTATGTAAAAAATACATACCGAATTTCCTTCGGCATATTAACCAAAGCCATGAACCATGTATACCTGCTGTATGCTCTCTCTCTCTCTCTCTCTCTCTCTCTCTCTCTCTCTCTCTCTCTCTCTCTCTCTCGAGTAATTTTTCCCTTAGATTCAGTAATTAGTGCAGCATTGATGAAAAGGTCCTCTTTTGAAAATTTATGTTTTACATAAATTTACATTTGTTCAATTAATCAATAACCTTAGTTGCATTTCAGTTTCAGAAAATCATTACCTTCAGTTATGTACCATTTTTAATACGTCACTATTCAACTGATTTGTATTTGCTTGCAATGAACAATATGCGTCAAATCAACATTAGAATAAAAAAAAACGAACTAGGATGCTAGCACGATTACACAGATCACGAGAGCATTCAGAACGCCTTCAGAAAGGAATGCTGACGAAATAGGATTAAAGAAAAGTCAAAGAGAATAACCAAGGCACTGCAGCCTTCAGAGGAATCCACCACGGGACGACGAATACACGACAAGATGCGACGATCGAGAGCCATTGAAAGTCGCTCACTTTGAGGCAAAACTGAATCGATCAGCTGATGATGGCGCAAAGGAGGTGCGGGGTATCGGCACTTTTTTTTTCCTATTTTTATTTAAAAAAAATTTTTCTAGTGGAAGTGAGAGAGTGCTAAAGGGGAGATGGGGAAGAGAATAAAAGGGTTATGAGAGAAGCAAAGCTTCGGGGAGTGTCGACAGGGTACGGGATGATTATAAATAGAGTAAACGTTAAAATTGGAAGTCGGTCGATATAACGGGAGCAAGAAAAAGACGAGGCTAAAATGATTCTCGATTGAACCGACGCAGCAGGAGAGGAGGTCAGCGGGTACGTCGGACATAATCTTTCAGGTGTGTTATTTTGAACGTTACTGTTAACCGCACAGAGTTTAAGTCTTTAAAAAAAAAAGGTGTTTTTTATCCCTCACAAACTATTCATTTAGATTAATTCTCTGTGATGCTCTATCTACCAATTTATTTTATACAACCGCACACTTGAATTAAACATGCATAATGAGGTACTGTTATAATAATAATAATAATAATAATAATAATAATAATAATAATAATAATAATAATAATAATACCCTTTATTTCAGCTCATGGCCATATACATGGAATATACAAAATGCAGACAGTAACATACACAAACTAGATGCATGAGACAACACGATAAAAAAATGAATAATCGGCACTTATCCACCAAATAGCTGAGGTAGCATAAAAGATAGCAATAACAATACTGGTAATAGTAGTAGTAATATTGGTGAGAAAAAAATGCATTGAGAGTTACAGCAGTTAGTGCACAGATTATATAACTTAAATTTTATCTAGAGACCTTGGGTGGTTACAGTAGTCAGGTCTAGAGAGCTAAATACGAAAATTGAATGTAAAAAAACTTTAACTCGATAGTATTCGCAGTAATAATGAAAAAGTAAAATAACAGCAATAAATATGATAATAATGACAGAATCTCCAGATGACATCTTGCCAATACAGAGATTAAGTCCTTTAGGGGACAAAGGCCTCATTTTCTCATCTTTCCCACAATTTTGATCTTCTTCTTGCTTCACTCCTTAGGATGCTTTGTATGAGCGAGTTGCTGCTGTTTCTCATTCGGGTTACCAGACTGGACACTGTTCGCCTTACAATGATTTTTAAGTTGTCCAATTGGTTTTCTATGAACAATTGTGGCGGAATGTTAGCAGGGAGTGTTTGTGAGGCGTCTCAAAATGTCATTGTGCACAACAGTGATACGTCTCATGGTCTCTCGGGTATAGTTCGTCCAGAGGGAGCACCCATATATACTGTAGCAGTACGAGCGGAAGAGCAGCAGTTTCACGTCTCGGTGACAGAAGGCAAACCTCTTTGCAATCATGTTGCCAGTTGCACATAGCTTACGACGCCTCTGTTCAATGTCTGCCGTATCTTTTAGGTCGTCGGTGATAATGTGACCCAAATATGGAAATTCGTGCACAAATTCCAGCCGTTGGTTTCCGAGGAAAATTTGTGGTTCTGCAATATGCTTAAGCGATCTCGGGAGCAGCGACATGCACTGGGTCTTGGTTTCGTTGCAAATCATATCAAATTCCTCTGCATATTGGCGGGAAGTGTCGATGAGTCGTTGGAGACCTTGCACTGATGGAGAAATCAGAACCATATCATCGGCGTAACAGAGGTTGTTTATGGTTGTTTCATTGGTAGTGCATCCGATTGGGAGTGAGTTCAATTTGACATTCAAGGCATCTGTGTACGTATTAAACAAGTATGGAGAGAGAATGCCCCCTTGCCGAAGCCCGTTTAGCCGAGCCGAAGGTGTACGATAATACGTTACCCCATTTGACACAGAATTGCTGTGTGGAGAACCAGCAATGTAAAATGCCAATTAGATATAGGGGTGTGCCTCTTTCATGCAGCTTTAGGAAGAACTTCAGGTAGTTTACTCTGTTAAATGCTTTTCTCACATCCACAAAATAAAAGAAAACAGGAGAGGCTGATGATAGGTAGTAGTACAGTAATTCTTTCAGTATGTAGATGCAGGTGTTGGTTGAGTGGTTTACTTTAAACCCGAACTGGTTGTCAGTGGTGTGTAGAAAGGGGACAAGTCTCACTAGAGGAACTGACTCAAGTATCTTCGATGCGATCGTTGTGATTGCAATCGGCCGGTAGTTGCCAGGGTCAGATGCATCCTTTAGCTTGATTTTGGTATCAAGTGAACTAAGAGTAGGGAGTCTAGAAGAAACTGGTGAATTATGCAAGCATTGAATAGGGCAGCTAACAAAATGTAAATTATCGGATGGCAGAATTTGAAAGCCTCTGCGGGGAAGACCATCACACCGGGCGATTTATTATTAGGTAGGCTGTTTATGGCATCGCTGATGTTACCTGGCGTAATACGGTCTGCAAAATGAAATTGAATGTTGTCAGTAAGGAGGTTATCTACATTCCTTCGGGAATCTTGATAATTTATGCAATTCAGGATATTGTTGAAGTGATCGCCCCACGTGATCTCCCCACATACTTGCGATAGCCTCGTCTCCGACTGCTTCCCCTACTCTCCGTGATAGCTTTTTAGTTTTGGGATTTAAGGACTGGATATCTTTCCAAAGACGAGGATAATCACCAGATTCTAAGTTTCTAGACATTGCATCGGCTCTTAGTTGTTTTTCATTTAATCTGCAGTGCTTAAGAGCAAGTTCGAACTGAGCTCTCGCCTGTCTCATTAATAATGCGGTGTGTCCGTTATATTTTTAGTTTCAAAGCATATCCTACAACATCCTTTATTTATTTTCTACCCCTCCCCCGACTCTCTCTCTCTCTCTCTCTCTCTCTCTCTCTCAATTCTTGACATATTAGTCACCGCAATCTATCATATTCATTTCACAGACAAATAGACAGCGCTTTTAATTTGTTCTCACACGAAGGGACAACAGGTGAGTCAACATGGAGTGATATTTGTTAGTCTGTTGTGATTCAGTCCAACAGAAAAAGATACTGACTCGCATAATTGCCCCGGGGGGAAATTTCACCCAAATAATTCTAACACGCGGTTGGACAAGCCTAATTAATCTGCAATTCAAAAGAGACCTGGCTTTTCAACAAATCACGTAGCGGGAATTCGGGTGGGTGCATTCTTTCACTTTACGGTGTTTTCACTCTCAGTAGCATTTTCGCTTCCAGTAAAATAAAAGCGGCACAGGAAGCGTGCAAAACACGAAAAATGGAAGCATACTTTGTGCACGATATTTACAGAGAAACTGGTAATTTTGGGACTGGGGCGATTTTAAGCTAGAATGGAAATGATTCTGCTATAGAATACGCCACATATTCTTTGTTTTGTATATTTACTGCTTTGCATACAAAGGAGATCGACGTAAGAATGGTGACGGTTTTAAAATTTCAAATACCGTAGTTCCACTGCTACGTGATAGTCTAAATTTTTTAAAACAGAAAAGTCATATTTTGTTTTCACTTAGAAACTGCATCAAATTATAATATAATAATTCTCAGAGGATTTCACCTACGGACATTTGCTAATATGACGCATAAATAAATTGTTTGAAATGTTATTTTGAGGGGTTTCGGCAAAAATGCATAGATATTTATGAAGGTGAACGAAGTATTAAAATTGTTAATCATATACCCACTCCCGCACTTCCAAATCCACACCAACTGACATACTTAATTAATCTGAAAGCAATGTTAGTTATTACACTTTTAAAAATTAATGTTCTAATTTCACCATCATACATCTGTCATCTCAAAGATTAATTTGAGACAGATATGATTATTTCGTTCTTCTCTTTGTTAAATCAAGATGGTCTTAATTCAAGTTATTTCTATAATAATTAATGAGTAACTAAACATTTCTCTTAGCAAGGTTGAACTATATTAAACCAGAGTTATCATTCTTAATCTGTTGCTCAAGTTTCTGCAAATGTAACAAATTAACTGTCCCCCTTGTTTGACTCTGAAAAAATGATAATTTCATTTACATGACTACATATATCGTGCTGAAAATGTATTTAAAATGTCTTTTTAAAATTCGATAATGGCAAAAAGACCGTTTGAATGATTGCAGAAAATTTAAAGACCGCCCTCTCCCATTTGCTCCTAAAATACATTTGGAAATAACCCACAGTATTGGTTAGAGATTATCCCAACTTTCCAGAGGTCTGCGGTTCTTAAATTTCAGCCAAACTGCGATATGGAATATCAGGGAGAGCTGGAGACAGGTCGGGATGGAGATTGGCAGTCTCATTAGTGAGTCAAAATTCGTAATCCATCAGCCAATTTTAAAAAATGCATCGCAGTAATGAGATCCGGCCAGAAAACCCTTTTAGAGCAGTTTCACGCGTGGCCATAAAATGCTAGACGCATATCCATATTCATACGGACGGCAGGATATGGTAATAGGTTCGTTGAGGGAAGTACGTGCAATTACGTACGAAGAGTTTTAAAACTGGAAACCCTATTTTCTCTAATGCAGGGGCATTAGGGAATGGCAATCAAATGCCCTCAGCTGGCCCGGGCACTAAGAAAACAACAAAAGGAAAGGGAATATATAAGGAAAAAGCAAAGCGAGGTTCAGCCTCGAAAGATTGTCTAGTCTAGCCTGACTCTTCAAAGTTGAAAGGATATACGAGCCAGGAAAAATAAAAGCAGGAAGCGAATTCCGTAACATGGCTGCAGATGGTAACAAGACAGTTTTCACTGAATCCTTACATTTCTTTTCATGCAGTCTGAGTTCATTCACAAAACTGGCCATGCCTGGTTTAAATTAATATCTTTTCTTTCTCTTCATTTTCAAACCCAGAGATGAAATGCTGATCTTTGACAAGATACCATAAGTATGGCGCATGACAAAGAAAATATCTTTTAAAGAAATAAAACTATTACAGCAGCTGCGTTTGAAAACGCTTTGAAAACGTCCACTCAAATAGCCAAATTTCTGTGTGTGTATGTGTGTGTGTCTGTGTTTTAGGCTGATTATCATCAAATGAGCATCATGTAACCGCGCTAGTCTCTTGCATCACCTAATTTTAATCTTCAGTATAATACATAAATCTTATATTTGATAACTTCAACTTTTCGCTGAATCTGAGGCACTGTATCTGAATCAAGTCAAAGTTTTTTTTTTTTCACTCGAACTTTCTCAGTGTTTTCGGGGTTACGAACACTTGCTTTTCGTACACTTTGTAATTCACTTTTAGTTTTCTAGGTAATACATTTTGGATACGAATGAAATTTATGAAAATTTTCGGTCGTGTCTGTTTTCGCCAATGTTAATCATTCACAACTCTTATTATATTTATGTTGGCAATCAAATGACACACATAAGCAGAGAAATGGAAGGATAACATGACAGTACAATAATCATGTTTTGCAAATAAATATCAACAACCCTGTTTTGATGGGACGCAAAGATTAAAGGAATAAAAATGTTTCAAAGAACAGCATCTGAATCCTAAAGCTCAGCAAAGACCAACGAAGTGATAATTAGCGAGAATTTCTAAAATGACAGTGAAGAATACAGGGAAGTTAGTTCCACCTGATATTTGTTGACCCTAAAATTGCAACTCTCAGATTTGTATGGATTAGTGCAATGGTCATTTAATAAATACGAATTTTATAGGGGATGGGAAACATTTACTCATACTGAAATCCTGCTAATCAATTGGCATCACACTAGTGATGTCTAAAGTCCAGAATTCGAGAGGCAATGCTGAACATCCGATCCAGTAAGGCAGTGGTTTCCAATCTGTGGGGCGCGGCCCCCTTGGGGAACTCGAAGGGGTGCTAGGGGGCCCGCCAATGTTTGATGAAGGGGATAATTATTTCTGAAAACTATTAATTATGATGGAATTCAAAATTTCAAAATACTGAGAAAATATTTCAGATTTAAATATGAAATTTAGTTGTCTAAATATAAAAACTATTTCTAATTCAATATTAAAGAATTAATATATATACATACATACATATATATATAAATTACTATATATATATATATATATATATATATATATATATATCTATGTAATGTATGTTATGTTATGATATATATTATATAATATATATTATATATGTATGTATGTATGTATTATATATATATTATATAATAGTATATATATACAT
Organism: Macrobrachium nipponense; assembly: GCF_015104395.2. Taxonomy (NCBI): domain Eukaryota; kingdom Metazoa; phylum Arthropoda; class Malacostraca; order Decapoda; family Palaemonidae; genus Macrobrachium; species Macrobrachium nipponense. The sequence continues at coordinate 43,586,047 of NC_061109.1, forward strand.
ATATATATATATATATATATATACTATATATATATATATATATATATATATGTATATATATATATATATATATATATATATATATATATATATATATATAATATTGTGAATTATTGACATATGCCGACTTTGCCAGTAAATTACAGTATTTAAGGAAGGGGGAAGGGGGCACCAGAGAATGTGCCATTCAATGAAGGGCGACGAGAATTAGAAACGTTGGAAACCACTGCAGTAAGGCGTGAAGTCTGGTCTGACACAGATCCAGTTAGGTGTGATTGGTATGACAATATGTCTTATCTACCTTAGAATTCGTCTTAAACTTTTAGCATTTTAGGGCCACTGTAATGTCTCTCTTATTAGTAGGGACCTAGATGCAAGCGCCTTCCTGGATATCAGAAAATGGACTGAAAAGGACTTTTAATTACAAGCTATAAAGCAAAAGGTGGAAAGGTACCTGGGATTTTCTCTCACGACAGAGTTCCGACTTTACCTTTTGGTATGGTCATCCTAAAACGAGATTAACTTCTGACTGTGCTATGGCTGGTTAAACCATCGTAATCTGAGTTTCAACTGGTTGCTTTCAGACGGAGGTTCTTAATAAGTATCATTGCGTTACTTAAACTTCCTCGAACTTTCAGTCTGTTTTCAGATACACTACTTGAGATGTCTGTCCATCAGCCTCTTTGGATGATAGACGCTGTGAGAGGCTAATAAGTGGTTTGTTTGTTTTTTGTTTGTTTGTATGATGATTTTACGTTGAATGGAACCAGTGGTTATTCAGCAACGGGACCAACGGCTTTACGTGACTTCCGAACCACGTCGAGAGTAAATTTCTATCACCAGAAACACACATCTCTCATTCCTCAATGGAATGCCCGAGAATCGAACTCACTGCCAACGAGGTGGCACGCTAACACCATACCGATCACGCCACTGAGGCGCTTTAATAAGTGGTGTACTGATGACGGTCACGCCGGAGAAGAACGGAAAGGAAGAACATTTTCCAAGAATCTGCTGAGAACACATTATGAAGAGTGAATGAGAGAAGATCGGTTACTACCTGCTTGGGCTGCTATTATGAATTAGCTTTCCATTTAACGAACATTCTTACATTATTTCTCAATGCAACGTCAAACACTGGAAACGAAATGCGATTTAATTTTAAGAAATACTATGTACATTAAACTTATTGTAACGATATGACACGTCTTTGTGAGCAAAAGGGGGAATGAAATTTTTTGAGACTTTTACAGATGGAAGGCTATTGTGTTGCCAGGGGCAAAATATTGCATTACACACACGGATACATACGTATGTACATGTGTGCATAATACTGCATTTATATATCTTTTTTATTTGTGCCCGACGGGGAAGTGCTCGGTACCGGTTGTCTGCCTGTCATTTTCCTGATTCGCTTACGCATATATATATACATATATATATATATATATATATATATATATATATATATATAATATATATATATATATATATATATGCGTAAGCGAATCAGGAAAATGACAGGCGACAACCGGTACCGAGCACTTCCCCGTCGGGCACAAATAAAATGATATATAAATGCAGTATTATGCACACATGTACATACGTATGTATCCGTGTGTGTAATGCAATATTTTTGCCCCTGGCAACACAATAGCCTTCCATCTGTAAAAGTCTCAACAAATTTCATTCCCCCTTTTATATATATAGATATATATATATATATATATATATATATATATATATATATATATATATAATATATATTATATATGAAAGGGGCTATAAATAATAATATATTTAATATGCCAATGTAATATGCTGTGACTTTTTTGGAATGCGCAGACTACCCATAGAGAGTCCGAAGCGTTGACCTGAGAAAGCTGATAAATCATTTTTGGGATGGAGTGATACGAAGATGCATAGTTAAGCGGGTCAATGTTTGTCAGTTCATGGGGTCTTGTTCAAGTGCCTTTAGAAACTGGTTGTGACCAGTTCTGTGTGAGTTCATATGTATGTGTACTAACTATGTCCGTTCATAATGACTTGCCTTAGCCAAATCTATGGGGAGACTTACAGAGAGGTCCATGGGAGAAAGGCAGAATGCTGGGATAGCTCTGCAAAAGTTTTTAATTGTTTGTGTGTGGTTCTCCAGGCTGTAATGGGTAAGTGTTGACTTACTTTAGCCAAAGGGATAGCTTGTTTGATATCTGGTAAAGATGTTTAATCTTTGACTTTGTCTTTACAATTGTGTGTGCTTACGAGTATGTTCTCGTGTCTTTGTAACAGGCGGTTCTAGTGAGGGGACAGAGGGACCCGTGTGGAGAAGAGATAATTGGTGTGACTAATTACTGATTAAGACATTTTAATACTGGGGGTTATCTGAGTAGTTTGTCTGTGTGACTTGGATTATTATCTTTCCATTGTTGAATAAACATTATATATATATAACTCTGACTCTCATTTTGATGACCTGTTAGAATGGAGAGAGAGAGAGAGAGAGAGAGAGAGAGAAGGCTATGCCAGAGAGAGAGAGAGAGAGATTGAGTGTGTAACTAGTTTGCCTTGACGCTCGGGTTTAACGCATACCAAGTATCAAATACCCTTCGCTGGTAATAGGTATCAGGGATGGGTAACATATATAATATATATATATATAATATATATATATACATATATATTTATATATATATATATATATATATATATATATATATATATATATATATATATATAAATTCACAGTAGATGCAGGTGACTTCCTTCATGATACAAGCGAGTACCACATGAAAAATAATAAGTAGAAATTCGTACCGAACGCTTTCGTCCTTTTATGGGACATTGTTGACAATTTCTCATTACAGGACGAAAGCGCTCGGTACGAATTTCTGCCTATTAGTTTTCCTTGTATATACTTATGTGTGAGTGCTGTAATAAAACAACCCCTCTTGCTTTTTTGGTGTCTACTAGAGTCGCCGCAGAGACTCCTGACAGTACAGTCGTAATTCATGTTAAGCCAAAGACGAGTGCGCCCCGGGTCACCTAATTAGGAACACCAAACAGCTGTGTTTTCTCTGTAGCAAAATGCTTCTCAAACGAATCAAAAGGACGTTAATTTCATTCGCGTTAAGAACTCAAAAGAAAACATAAAAAAAACTCTCTCACTTCTTGCAGTCAAAGGCATCGTGAACTTATGCCCCAAAAGCAGCAAGGAGCGGGAATTGCCTCGCGGCCGGTAAGGAAATTCATCAAATATTAAATTCTAATTACTCACTTTCTAGAAGAACGGAGCTTTGTGAAGTCGAAATGAAAATAATTAAGTTACTCTGATTAGCTGAATATCTTTCCAAGCTGGAATATGCTTGCCCAGAGGGAAACATCAAGATGCCCTTTTTTTTTTTCCTGGAAGTACCAGACTTGAGTAAGGAACTGTTTATTTTCGTTTAATAACGGGTTTTTAAACGGTATTCGCAAAACAAGTTTACATATGAGCGCACAAAGATTTCCATTTTACTGTTGATATAGTTCTACTTTAGGATTAAACAGTAAATACTTTCATAATATCCTCATAGTTTCTTTTAACTAATATTAATTAATGTTTTCATGAATAATTAAAAAGATATATGAAAGCTTTAAAATTTTATCTTCGAGGGGTAGGTATGCATACCATTTCAGAATGTAAAATTACTTCTAATAATATTATGATTATTATCATTATCATGGTTATTCTTGTTGCTGTTGATATCTTTGTTGTTGTTATTGTTATAATTAAAATTAATGAAAGATATAAGATATAAAACTGAGGCAATATACAGAAACAAACAAAGGAATTCATTATTCCTCCCCAAGTCGCTTTGTTTATTTACATCCTAAATAAACTTACAATTTTCTCTTATTTACTTGCGTTTTATTTCCAGCCCTAAAGCAAATTCAATTCGCAACAGTTAACGTCAGTAAAATAATTTCAACTTAAATATAAAAATCTTTGTTGGTACAATTTTCGGTATTTTTTCCCCCCAGCTTCCAGGTTTTTGAACGCACTACATGCCTCCGTTTTCCCTGGCTCTTATTTTGTCGTCCCTTAAGGAATAGGTCTATTATCTCTATCAGGATTAAGCTCGACTTGACATATGAGGGTATTGGGTTACCTTTCACTTTTAACAAAAATAAAAACTAAGGCAATATTACTGTTTCTCTCTCTCTCTCTCAGGCGTAGCTAGCAAATGCAATCCAGTAATCTCTTCAGTTATCAACCCATTCGATAGATTTATGGTTCTCAGACTGCGACTGAAGCGAGATGTTTAACATCATCGATAAAAAAATTTAAGTGTTCCGACAAGCAAAAACATTAGGTCTCTGGTACAAGTTTCCGTTTAATATTGTATATTACACACACACACACACACACACACACACATATACATATACATACACATGCACACACATTAGCCACGTAATTCGATGTGCTTATGTGCCGACGGTGCCTGGTCTTGATTGGCGATCACCCATCCAAGTACTACCCACACCATTACGCCTTTTTCCCTACAACGAGCGGCTCCGGAAAGTGTTAGGCTATTTTTTGGTTTTTAGCAAGTTTCATTGGGGTGAGGTTGCTAGACCTACGGGTATGCCCTTTTCCTCGACCTACCACAGTCGACCATGAACAGGCGCGATAAGATTAAGTAAACGTGTTCAAGGCAAAGAATACATATATTTGCGTGTGTACAGGCAGGTATGCTCATGGCTAGTTTGTGTGAAAATGCATATATTCATGAGGAAACATGATGCCTGATTATCGTGTGAACAGAAAAATTCTCCACTGAATCTAATGCAGCTATAGTGGTGGATTTTTTTTTTCAATTCGTCCCTGACCGGAATAGGAATTCTGAACATTTCATGTCGTATCGTATATTATACATTGCAATACTTTATACAGATAGCAATATGAATAAACTACTTCTGTTAATACTAAAGGGGACTCGTACACACACACGCGCGCACACACACGCACACACACACACACACACACACACACACACACACATATATATATATATATATATATATATATATATATATATATATATATATATATATATATATATATGGTAGAATGATGGTCATGCAAATGGAACAAAGAAACAGATGAATCAAATTACACGATGTCTCGGGTTCCAGGTGAGTGCTACATTAATGGCACATAGGACGCAAAATGCTTTATATATATATATATATATATATATATATATATATATATATATATATATATATATATATATATATATACATAAGTTTCTTTACGTAAGAATCATGAAGATGAACTCTAATAATACGTTCAATATCCACTGCATAGTCCGAGTACCTTGAATTCTATTGTCTATCGAAATAGATGATCTGAGCGATACAAAAGCAACGTCTATTGAAACAGCAAGGCTAACATCAATATCTGACACTCGTCAAAACTAGTCATCAAAAGAGAAATTGAATTCCCATTCTCAAATACAAATCTAAACGGAATAACAAGAGAGGAACAGCGAGCGCAGACTGCGTAGCTTTATCAAAGAAATTCATCTTAAAAACAGGCGTATACACGCAAAACTTCTGGCACAGTCTTGATTTATAACACACAACCTAAGAGGTGATTGGTGGTATGTGGTGAGGGGGGGGGGGGACACAAAAGGGCTTAAATCTCCCACTGCTAAACGAGAATTAGGGGGAAATGGTTCGGAACGAATCACAAGATGGAGGGTTATGGTCTTCGTCGTAACGATTCATAGGATATCATTTTGAATTTCTTGTGATATTACTTTAAAGCTACTGTCCTGACTTTTTTTCTAAACCATTTAGTTACTTAATAACTTCGTACGATAAAAATAAGGACAGCAGTTACTCCTAAAACCGTTAAAGATGAACCTATATTAAAAAAAAAAAAAAATAAAGATCCTCACGGCTATTTGATACACTTAATTCCAAGGTTACTCAGCAGCCCGTCGAGCACCTTTACATCCCCGGGGCCACTGAAATATATCTTCCCCCTAATATTATGCTTCTTGGATTATGGATAATAAGGACCTTAGTTAGGACACTACCACCCCGCAACGCAGTACTTTGCGCGTCTTCAGTTCCTTCACTCTCCTAATATTTCTGACGTACATAACCCATTCGACTTATGGTAAATCTTTCTAAATCATCAGTGAATTAAGTTCGTATCAAAGATATCCAATATTTTTATATTAATTCTCCCTTCTCTCTCCCGTGATTCACACACTCAACGGGAATAAACATTAACTCCCTTTTTCTACTTGGTCCTTTTCTCTCTTCGTTTATGTCATTGAACTTCGCCAAAATAAATACACATTATTTGTAAACATTACTATTTTGTTATTGGAATCCTCCTTATCTTTTACTACTGTATTATCTAAAATATGACAATCGTTAACACGAAATGACGTCTTGTAAACTAAGGTAATAAAAGTTATTAAGTGAAATAGCAAATACAAAGAATAAGAATATCCTAAGTATTTTCCATAGTCTGAATACAATGGGATTTGGTAATCCCGAAGGCGTCCCGTCCAAACCCATGAAAGCTAATGATAAAAATGAATTACAGATTCATGGAATTTTTGTCTGAAAATTCTAAAATTGTGATATAATTTCTGTAGCTTGGACAAATCAAAGCTGGATAGTACGTACTACTAAGAACACGCCAGAAGAGATTGCTTTGAAGACCAAGATCTGAAATGGTAGAGAAACGTCAAATACAGTATCAGTTTATCAAGAGAAAGTAAAGAAAGATAAAAAGGAATAGATAAATAAATGTCTTGTATAAAAGGATCAGTGAATTCATGTCAAAGTGTTCAGGAAAACTATGTTAAAAGCTGTAGACGAGTTTCTTGATCCAGAAGGTATAATGAAATGGGTTTGAAGCTTCTGGGTCACTGATTATTTATTGTCTACGTTGCTTCTCGGTGTAATATATATGTTACTTAATACACACTCAAACACAGACTTACATACGGCACACAAATTTATATACTATATAAATTATATGACTTCATAAGAGGGAAGGTGAAAGTTACAGAATTATCAAAGAAGCTGCAACAAAGACGATTGCAATGGTTTGGGCATGTCATGAGAGGAGAGGAGGATTCTGTATGTAAAAGAGCCATGAACATGGAAGTGCCCGGAACAAGGAGGAGAGGTAGACCAAGAATGAGATGGATAGACACAGTTAACAGGGACAGGTGGGAGAGGAACGTGAGTGACGTAATGGAGCATGATCGCAGGAGATGGATAGGACTGATAACAAACAGCGACCCCATCTAAGGATGGGAAAAGACGAAGATAAAGAATATATATATATATATATATATATATATATATATATATATATATATATATATATGTGTGTATATATATAAAACATATGAATACAAACACATATATATGTATTATATAGCAATATATATATAGATATATATATTTATAGATATATAATATATATATATATCTATATACATATATAGTATATAAATTATTATATAATATATATATATATATATATATAAACACTGGTGTGTTTGTAAACCTGCAGAGTTTTGCCAGTAAGATTCCCTTGGCTTTAACTTCATATACTTTTTTCCATCCACCAAACCCATTCATTATACCTTCTGGACCAATGTATGTGGATCTCACATTCTCCACCTGTTTCTGCAGTGGAGACTTGCATTGTTTTCAGAATATCAGCGGGGTGTTCCTCTCATGGGCATGTGCCTGTTTAAACTTTTTTTTTTTTTTTTTTTTTTTAGACTTGTCGTCAAAATAGGAAAGTGGTACACAGGCACTTGCTCCCCATATGTATATCGCAGGCAATGTTCAAACTAAGAATGAAATGGAAAATATGCTACGCGAGTAACTAACCAATGCGAGTCTCCAGTAGCCTCAACATCTTAGCTACCTGGTTGAAATCCATACTTACGGATCTAGTTAGGTTTAAATCCAAACATGATTTAGTTATAATTTCATTTGGTTTATTTTTTATGGGATTTAATTTTCCATTCTAGTGTCATAGTTAATCTAAATCAGGGGTTTTCAACCTGGGGTACACGTACCTCCTGGGGTACGCGTCCGCCATGGGTTGTTAGGGTTAGGGGCCTGGCCGCCCACTTCCTGACAGGCAGGACACCTCTATATTGTAGTTCAGATGGTAGAGTGATTGCCTTTCCTCAGTTTAAAATTATGTGTTTGAAGGAAACTTAAGGCTAATTAGAGACCCTTTCTATACAGATGTTGCTTTTGTTAATGATGCTATTAAGGAAGAGTTTACTGAACTTATGAATGGCTCAGTGCTTATGAGATATTTGAGAAAGTCTTTAGTCAGGTCCTGGTGTAAAATATCAAAATCATATGTGACTCTGGGGTTTTCACCTTACTTGTCAGAAAATCAAAACTAAGGTCTCGAATGAATATGGAAGCCGGCCTTCGATGTGCTTGAGCAAAAACTGCTCCACGGCTCACTAGTCTAGTTGATGTAAAGCAGTTTCAGCAATTTCATTAACTCCCTTTGCTGCTGATGTAATAATAATTTTTGTTTGTTTTTGCAGCTCAGTACCATAACCTTGAAAATTTACTACATAGAAACAGGTAAATAACTATGATAACAATTTTCTTTATTTTTATGGAATTCTTTGTGTTTACAATAATACTGGTTATGTCAGGAGAGTTATGTAATTACTTCCCTTCAGAACAGTACTCGCAAATATGCACAATGGAATTTTTTCTGACATTGTTTTGCGTTCTTTTTTCGAAATGGAGAGGGTACATTACTGACATTAAAAATACCCGAAAGGATACGTGGTGAAATAAAGGTTGAAAACCCCTGATCTGAATAGATCGACACAAGCAAATATTTGAAAGTTCACCATATCTTCAAAATTCATATCAGTGACGCATACTTTTTTTAAGTGATTACAAATTTCTGGAACCTTCATATATGTTACGGCTAATGGGATCCTTCTTAGACAGTGAACCCCCCAGGAGTTACAACCGGTATGTATCCACCTTTGCAAAGGCGTGTTTAGTACCAAAAGCCCGTTGGGGATTACCGTAAAAACTTAAACAAAAGACTGTAAATATCATAAAGAAATATTAGTCCTGCATAATGACCCCCAAAAACCAGTTGGGTCACCATCTAGGAAAGATCCAGCAAATGTCACAGAGTACATGACGCTTGTAATCACAACAATTTGAGTTACAGATCTAATAGCTATAACCAACATTCTCCCTTACTGAAAGCTACCATGACGCCACAACGATTTTGAAGTTAAAAAAAAAAAAATCCTTGCATCAATCTGTCAAATATTACGTGTAAGCCATGTACAAAAAGGCGTGATCCGACCTCCAGCTTATTTGGTATGGATGCTAAAATCTATGGTCAAATAGAGCCTTGTTTCACCAAAAAAAACTAAAATAAATACGCTATATTTTATTAGAAATAATTTTTCTGTACTGTTTAACATGTATATATATAATTTATCTTTTACACTTTCATTCGAATACATAAGTCATAAATACACTATCCTAAAATTCCTGTATCTCTAACTCAAAACTAAACACCCTTTTCAGACCTTTTCAGGCTTTCCTACCCCCCAAACAAGAATAATAACAGGAAGACCAACAACAACAAAGTGGTTTGTGGGTTTACTCCCCGAGTAAGTTAAAATAAGCGGGGAAAATCCTTATGTTAGGTGGAGAACCAAAAAAGAAACCTTATTGAATCTTGAGAAGCATTAAAGTTTTCCCTCAACCTTTGAATACTCCACAGAAAAAACAATGTCCAAAATCGGACAACGGCAGCACTTTTTAATTCCCTAATGTTCGAATCCTTTAAGGCTCTTCCTTAGTTCTAAAAGTAATAAGGATATGATGACCTACGAACGAAGATAATCCGCGAAATCGGACAACGGCAACCCCCTGTACTTTTTTAATGATGTTCGAATCCCTTATCGCTTGCCCTTAGTTCTATAAATAATAAGGGAACGATGACTCATTAAACGAGGATAATCCGCGCAATCGGACAACCACAGTCATGACTTTTGCTCTTTCATCCCTGTATGGTGTTCGAACGCGTCATCTCCTTTATGGTCGGTTCAACCGACGTTCATCCGACCTGATCTTGTTCTACGGCGATGGTCTCTGTGTGGGAGCCGCATAATCCCAGATTCTATATGGTATCCCTTTATCTAAATGAGACTACGGACTGGGGATGTGGTTATCATCCGTTCTCGTGATTTTGTCCAGTAGATTCTATTTACAATTGTAAGAGAGGTTACGTTATTTTCGTCAGCCGTGGAAGTTTGGGGTGATTTCCTTGTCATTTTCAGAATAATTTTTTTTAAGCTGTAACATGTGCGGCGTGAATATTACAGAAAGATGAATTTTTTGGTTTTACAGATGATGTAGTGCTAATCAATTTAATTCTTCTCTGCTTCTGTTACTCGATTCAACTATTTATTTTATTAAGTTTTCTGTTTGCCGGTATTCCATACAATTTCTAAGCTACAGATACGACATGATATTCAACTGGCTTAATTTCATCCATTCATATCAAATTTTCTTTAAAACTCACATTAGACTTTGGCATAAGTGCAAAACAGAGTATGGGTCCCCACTAGAGTATGGGAACCGTCTATCTTGATGTAGTATTCTCCTAACATTTAATTGCTATTAACCTTGGGACTAGTTTGGAGGAAGGAACACCCAATCTATGCTAATACAATAGACATTCAACTTCAAAAAGTGTATCAAGAACCTCGAGCGACAGCCCTCAACTTTGACGTTTCCAATACTTTAAAATCAAAAGAAAATTACATGACCAACTTTGACGTTTTCAATACTTTAAAATCAAGAAAATTGCATGACCAATAATAAACGGAGTCCCTTTTGCCTTTGAGTGTTCTAAGTAAACCCTTCCAAGAAACCCACTCATTTTAAATCCATCTAGTCTCAAACATTTATTTCTCTGTGACGTATTTATCGTTGATATTTCAATAGCTGTGGCGCATCTCCTCGTACGCAAAAACTGTTGAGGTATTTCAGAACTTACATTGTTTGCCGCGAGCTTAAGCAATATTGGTTTATCGACATCAGAGATTTAAAGTGACTTAGGCTTTGCCACGCTTTCAGAGAGTGTGTCCGGAGGAAGTAGAATTTAATACGTAATTACCAGAGAACATAACTTTGCACACAGCGATGCATTCACGCTTCGAAGGCATTTTATGTAACGAACAAAGTGCCAAGTCTTTATAGGAGTGTGTGTGTGTGTGTGGGCTAATGCAGTATGCAAATGCGTTACAAAGCATGTATGAGTCTCATATATTTAATAAGCTGAATCATAGCTCACCTGCACGTTTCTTGTTAGTAAGGATTACGGCAGCAAAAAATAAGGAAGGAAGCGCCATGGCGTTATAATACGAATGCATTTCGACTCTGAAGTAATATCATATACTATATATATATATATATATATATATATATATATATATATATATATATATATATATATATATATATATATTACATCCATACATACATATACACACATATATAAATGTATATATATGTATGTATATATATATATATATATATATATATATATATATATATATATATATATATATATATATATATATATATATATATATATATATATATATTTATATATCTATACATAGATACGTACATTATGTGTATATATTATCTTAGCATTATTTCAGCAACTTTTACTTATATAAAAAAACTTCACTACAATAAAAAATTTTACTAATTGGTTACAATTAATCAAAAGTATATTTCCCGAAAGCAAAAGTTCAATATCTAGATATTTATTCTAATAATAAACTTTTGATTTTAACACAGTTAACAGGAGAACATGAACAAAAACTATATTGATTTATGTGCTTATGAACAATTGGGGAGAAAACAGCGTAATTCCATAGGTAAGAGGAGAAATAACAGTACCAAGGCTAATGGTCATAGTATAGGCAAGTATTCAGATAATTCTTATAAGATCATCAAAGTATAATTTGAAGTGGTATGAAATAAAAGTAAAAATTAAAAAAAAATTAAGATTGCAGATTTGAGTTTTCCCAGATTCTCGCACGACTTAACTCTATTTTTTTTTCATTTGTTTTTATGGATGCCCTGAACACTCAAATAAGTTGTCCTCACCCAAAGAGGAAAGTGTCGCCTCATCTCTTATCAAAAGTAGGTCCATCATTTGTATCTTTAAATATGTACATTAATATCTCGATCCTACTTTGGTGAAAACAGAAATGACTCGAGAACGATAGCGATGTTGTTTCTCAATTTATCGTTAATAATCTGAGATTAACGTATATTCAAACTGAAATTTTCAGCTGGACATAACGAGAATCTAGATACAAGTCTCTCAGTAATCGAAGTGTAGCAACTTCCTCTTTTATCATATTAATTTATTTCTTGACCAAAAATAGCGCATTTTCGGCAAAGAAAACTTCCTGAGCTTTTCTATTCGTCACAGCTTTGGTTTACGTACTGAATTTGCATTTGACTCTCAAGGAATCCATTACTATTTAGGAATCTTAATCAGAGTCAGCTGGTGAAACGCATTTTTGCTCCGCCACATTCGCTCTGTATTTCCTTACTCGATTCAGTCATTTCTTGATGTTTCCTCCTTTGTATACATGGGGTATTCCTCTTTGACCATCCTTAGGGAATAATCATACGGTCCAGCGAGCTTAATCGTGGTGGCCTCCAGCCAACAGGTACTATTTGTTTATCTGAAGGTCGACATTGCTTCACCTAGAAGCTATCTAGATTTCGTGGATTTTTATATTTTTAATAGCCATATTTAATTTAAGTCCAACTGCAAATAAGGTCAGTAACTTTGTCAACATGAAATAAAGATTAGACGATCTGGATTTGACTTTATAATTAATGGCGAATTAGTTATGTTTGTTTGGACTGACTGCTTTGAAGTCCACACACACACACACACACACACACACACACACACACACACACACACACACACATATATATATATGTATGTGATATATTTATATATATAATATATATATACATATATCTATATATGTAAGTGATTACATAATAAAAAATATGGAATGTTATTCCATATATATAAAAAACTAAAACTAAAGAGGTCAACCAGATTGCTTGCAGGAATGTGATCAGACCAGAGACGATAAAGATGACGTATACAATAAAGTAGGCTAAGTTGACATGCCGTCACCTGTGGTCATTCATTTGTTTTGAAACAATAGTCCAAGCTTCCTGCTTGAGACAACTACCGCGACCTATAATTCAAACGGCCTACGTGATTTCTAATGTGTCTCATTTTGCATGTATGTTCATATGTTCGAGCTACAGTCTGCTTCCTTTATGACTTGTAACCGAGATGGTAGTCAGAACAGAATTAGCCATCATCATTGGCAGAAGCGATCAAGCCATCGCCATTGGCAGACCTGTACAATCCTATATTCATCATGTAATCTCAGAGAATAGAACTATTTTTTATACTTCGTGTTTTCTACTAGAAACCTCACATCAGAAAGGATATCATCATGAGTTTAACACATCGTCGTCATAACCACTTCGTAAGTTATCATGAAACCCCAAGACACTCCAATGAGTATGGAAGTGCATAACCAACCGACTTAGCGTAAGATTATCGCAAGTCTAACATTACCTCATAGGGCGCCTTATTATACAAGGCAACAGCCCTAATATATATACTATATACACTGATCCGTTTCAAGTATCATATCTTAAATGGCGTTGCATACTGTCTGTGAAATCCTGTTATTCATAATCTTATATTCGGCGCGTGAACCATCATCGTTGAAAAGACAGATACCATTCTTATCCTACCAAAACTAGTCCCTCACCATTCTGACCTAACTTAACCCTATCATCTTAGTTCCAATGGTGAGTTTTTTTTTTTTTTTTTTTTTTTTTTTTTTTTTTTTTGACGCTGAGGAACAAAAGTTCCACCGCTGTTTAAGGGAATAGTAACTCCTGCTAAGTGAAGCCGACAGTATTTATCAAGAGCTCCTCCATTTAAT
>NC_061109.1:43605169-43607669 GCF_015104395.2 Macrobrachium nipponense
TCCTCCACGCGTCTTTTCACCATCTCCACAAAATCTGTTTCGTGTAAACTGGTGATCAGTGACTGACATTCACTGTATTTCCCGTCATAACCTCCAGGACCACACTGTACCGTTAATGCCATCATCTCACCAGATTCTACGACTTTTCAACGAGTGTTATATGTAGCACCACCGTTCATCCGTAGCAGCGCACATATCTGAGTTCAACGGATAACCTACGTAACTATTATTTGCGATTTTTCTGAATGTCTCTGTCTCTGTCACCAAACTCTCAACTTGCAAAACTGCAACACTTAATCGCACGCACGCATAGACTGACAGACAACTAGATAGATACATATGCATTTTTAAGCTTATACAAAGTATAATTCTTAAAAAAAAAAAGTGATAAAGCACAAGAAATATACGATACGATAATAAAACCAATATTCTTTGGGAGTTTGAATTTCAGGGTCAGTGGCCTCTATGTGCTTGTTATTACTATTAGTAATAATAACAATAATAATAATATTTTATTAAAAGAATAATTGCTGCCTCAGCTGCATTAATTTTTATACAGGTTCTTCTCTATTTTTCTAATTATTGCTTTCTCATTGTTGCTTAAACTGGTGAGCAACGCACCGAAGGTTGACATATCTCAATTAGGTAGAACGATGGATTTTATTGGTAAAAATTCAGTCGGGGTAGTCAAATTTTCGGGTATATCCGTAGAGTTTATTACAGATAGAATTGATGTTAAATTCTATTTCTTTTCTATTCTTTCTATTCCTTTCCGGACGTTTTCGTCTGAATAAACCTCAGACATCCTCTTGGGCGGAGGTGTGTGAAGGACTGAAGTGAGAAGGTGAGTCCAGCTGCTATATTGCGGTGGCGCAGCGGGGGGCGTCGTGCTGCTGCAATATAAGCAGCTGGACTCACCTTCTCACTTCAGTCCTTACACACCTCCGCCCAAGAGGATGTCTGAGGTTTATTCAGACGAAACGTCCGGGAAAGGAATAGAAAGAATAGAAAAGAAATAGAATTTAACATCAATTCTATCTGTAATAAACTCTACGGGATATACCCGAAAATTTGACTACCCCGACTGAATTTTTACAATCCAATCCAATCGTTCTACCTAATTGAGATATGTCAACCTTCGGTGCGTTGCTCACCAGTTTAAGCAACAATGAGAAAGCAATAATTAGAAAATAGAGAAGAACCTGTATAAAATTAATGCAGCTGAGGCAGCAATACTTTTAATAAAACATGTTTAAAAGAGGGTTTACTTCCAGCATACAATAATAATAATAATTATATCCGTCAGACGATCATAAGTAAATACCATGAATTACATAATGGGTTTATGAGATCGTAAAGCAGAAATGAAACAGTATGCTAAACTACTTTGTTACCGTACTGCACTTATGCTAGTCGACCATACTGCCATTACAGATAATGTAATGTACATACCATTTATTATTTAATGCAGTGAACAGGCCTGACATTAGCTTACCTTTTATATGCTGAGTTTCATAAGGGCCCTATAGAGTGGGTGGCTATACCCTTTTAGCGGTATAAAATTAACTTGTAAAGTTGAGAGCCCTCTGCTACGCTGGTTTCATTTTTATGTTGTTGTTATAACTTGTAAACGTTTATATATATATATATATATATATATATATATATATATATATATATATATATATATATATATATATATATATATATATATATATATATATATATATATATATATATATATATATATATATTGGTGGACTCGCTTCCACGGCTTCATAAGGCGAGGCATGGGCGCGGGGGGAGAGGGGGGGAGTGAGTCCACCGAAATATAGTCCTTAGCTTTAAACCGAGTATTTTAATAATATATATATATATATATATATATATATATATATATATATATATATATATAATATATATACGTGTGTGTGTGTGTGTGTGTGTGTGTGTGTGCGTGTGTGTGCGTGTGTGTGTGAGAGAGAGAGAGACGAGAGAGAGAGTGTGTTATACCACAAATAATGTGCCAAACCCGAAATTGCTTCGCACTGTGAATAATTTACACCCAAAGAAATTGTATTCGAAAAATACACCTCTACTGGCCAGAATTCTAACCCAATGCATATTAAAGTAAGCACATGGAAAACAGTGACTTATTGAATTCAGCTACCATGCCGGAACGCCCAAAGCACCATGTCACTGTCCCCCAAGCAACAGCTCTCAAAGTTATGGGTTCGAATCCCGGTCAAGGTAGGTCCAATTAGTATAAACATTCCTTCTGCTTGTACGTTATTCCCATGAAATAGTGAATTTGATTTTTACAGGCTATTTTAGCCTTAGTATTTGAAATTTCACATGTAAAAAATTAACCATGTATACTTATATAGAAATATATTTATATATAATATATATGTATATATACATAAATATATATACATGTGTATATATATAATTAAGTATAAATGTGTGTATATATATATATATATAAATATATATATAT
>NC_061109.1:43612669-43659481 GCF_015104395.2 Macrobrachium nipponense
TTCAGGAAAATATGTCATTGAGACGCGTAAAAAAAAATCGGACAAAAAAAGGCATAAATGTTACACATCTTGCTGAAGTGTGTGGTTTTTTTTTTTTTTTTTTTTTATTGATTTTTGATGCCCGACGTACTACATGCATATGTGACATTGGCTTTCGTGGAATCATTTCTCATTGCAGAGTGTGTCTGGAGTTAAAAATGATTTGGTATTCAGAAAAGCGTGGCTCAGCACGGATACAAAAATATGAAACGGAATTTTAGCTCCTACGCTAAAGTCACTTCAACAACATATAAAAAAGACATTTTAATTAACTGTACCTTCGTTGAATGATACAAGTTTTTGCAGCCTTTGTACATTTTTTCCTCTGTAACTGTAATGTCTGTCGGGAAAACTGTATTGCAGTGACTTAGTTGTAGATTGGGCACTTATACCTTTTGATCACAATAAGAGAACATACATGCATACATACACACACACATATGTACATATACCAAGACATATATGTAGAATCTACTGATTAATTTTTACCAGATACATACGTAATTGTAATAGCCACAATGGCCGCTGTAATATTTAACTGAGATGGATGAGACGGTAAATGTCATGGAAAATGTGTAGCACGCAGGTTTTCAGATAACCAAAAAGCCAAATGATAACTTGTTCCTTAAATAGAATATAGATTTTAATTAAAATATACAGTCTTACGATAGAATTATCACCTAAAAGCAATTACATTTAAACACCATCTGAATCAATTAATGTTCTGTGTATTCATCAAAAGTACAAAAATCTTGCATTTCATTCTATCTACTAGTTCGGTTTCAAATAATATTTTCTCCCTTGGTTTGTTTGTTTCTATCGCCAGAAATGCACATCTCTAACCCCTCAATGGAATGCCCGAGAATCGAACTCGCAGCCACCGACGTGGCAGGCCAAGACCATACCGATCATGCCACTGAGGCGTTTCCTGCTTTGGTATGAAGGACACATGGCTTCCCTCGATACGAATCCTTACCTTTGTCAAGAGAAATGGTTAGAGAATCTTGACACAATAACTGAAAAGCAAAGAGCCTCTGTGGAATTCCGCTACTCATGCCTCTCCTGTCCTCTATCTTTCACAGATCTCCACCTGTCTCCAGGATCCAGTTTCATAGTTCTCATTCAAGATGATCCAGACTTCGAGTCTTCTAGCTCCCAGGTAACATTCTCTCTCTCTCTCTCTCTCTCTCTCTCTCTCTCTCTCAATATATATATATATATATATATAGTATATATATATATATATATATATATATATATATGTATATAAATGCATTCAGCCACAAATGTCCTCTAATATCCAATTCGCCCTACCTCGGAATTAATATTTTTTCATATATGTTAAGCGAAGGGGAATTTATTAGTTGATGATAATTTCGTAATCTCGTGGATTCGAATCAGGGCGGACAGAGGAGAAATCAGGAGTCGGTAACGTCACTGAAGTCCTGATTTCTCCTCTGTCCGCTGGTTCAAATCAACGAGAGGACGAAATTATCATAAACTAAAAAAATTCCCCTCGAGTAACATATATATAAAAACATATTAATTCCGAGGTAGAGCGAATTGGGTATTAAGGACATTTGTAGCTTAATGTACATGCATATGAATCACGGAGATTTGATAAAAATTCACACACACACACACACACACACACATATATATATATATATATATATATATATATATATATATATATATATATATATACCTACATACACACTACACATTTTTAAAGTTTAATCTCTTGCAAATAACCGTAACTATATTCCACATATGATATGAGCCGTTATTTCACGCCCATATCTTAGAAGATAAAAAAAATTACTAAATAAATAAAAGCAATCACCCAGACTGGAGAGCAAAAGTGGGTGGACGAGAGGAGAATCAGCGTAAGCTCAAAAGTCATTTAAAGAAGATCACAAAGGATCTACATCAAAGGTCATCAATGAGCTGTATGATTGTCCAATTACCTGGACACCAGTAGCCATCATTGTGATTTCTGTAATCGCATTTCACTGCAATTACATGAATTTCGTCGTGTAAAACTCGATTTTGGTGATCAAACCTGACTCTAAATTAGTCCCCTTCGGCAATATCGTTAATAATCAGCTGTTAAATGTGACTCATTTGTTTTATCTGAAGCTATGCAAATAGATTCTTGTAACATCTTAAAATAGTACATACACACATCAATATTGATTTTGGGTGTAGTTGGATTAATATGACACTCGTCAATTTCGGTAAAAAAAAAAAGAAAAAAAAAACGGCTGTTAAATGTGACTAATTTGTTTTTTATCTGAAGGGCTATGCAAATAAGTCGTATAAAAAATAAATTAAATTAGTACACATATATTTTATTTTTGGGTTTTAGTGACTGTTGGATTAATCGTCAATTCGGTAATAAAATAGCTGTTAAATGTGACGAATTTGTTTCATCTGAAGGCTATGCAAATAGATTCTTAGAATATTAATCTTAAATTAGTGCATACACATATCAATATTATTCATGACTGTAGTGATTGTTGAAATAATATGACGAAAAAACATGGTGGGAAATATGACAAAAACAAAAACTATCTCTTCTTTCTGTACTGCTCTTTACTTCCTCTTAGTTCTTAATGAACACCATATTCTTTGGAAGTTTGAATTTCAAGCCAATGGGCTGATCCATTACGAATAGGTTTCATCTACTGAATAATAATAATAATAATAATAATAATAATAATAATAATAATAATAATAATAATAATAATAATAATAATAATAATAAAAATAATATTTTGTCATAATAGGATAGATCTAATTGCTATCAAGATGAACAAAAGAATAATTTTACGTTTTTGTTA
Source organism: Macrobrachium nipponense (assembly GCF_015104395.2). Lineage (NCBI taxonomy): Eukaryota > Metazoa > Arthropoda > Malacostraca > Decapoda > Palaemonidae > Macrobrachium > Macrobrachium nipponense. The sequence continues at coordinate 43,615,555 of NC_061109.1, forward strand.
CTTCAAGATCATACTATTCATATTCAAGTTGCAAAAACAGGAAGGTCAATGAGTAAAGCGAAATAGTGAAGCGAATGAGTGAAGCGAAATATCCAAAATAATTTGTGAAAATATTCAAAAAGAGATGAAAGAAGGATGGAATCAGGTACGAAAATGCCACGAATTGAATGAAAATTTCGAATACCAACCAAAGGGGGAGTGAAGAGAGAAACAGAGAAAGGCAGAATAGAGAACTAGTTGCAGTAGGTCAAGGGGAGAGGCAAAAATTGGTGAAGTGGGGAGAAAAGGAGAGAAAAAGAGTCAAGACGGAATGAAGAGAAAAGCCTCAAAGAGGAGACGTGGAGATGGGAGAGAACGAGAACATTCCTGGAGGCCAAGCAAATATTTGGAATTCATATATGCGTGTAATATATATATATATATATATATATATATAATATATATATATATATATATATATATATATATATATATATATATATATATTCCCTCGACCATTTGCTACGCACAGTTTTCTTGTAAATTCTTTCATAGCATCTATAGTTTCCGTAATTCCTAAGGGGCAGAGTACAGTACTCTGTCCCTGAGGAATTACGGAAAATATATAGATACTATGGATGCATTTACAAGAAAACTGTGAGTAGCAAATGGTCGAGGGAATTTAACACAATATGCCTTCAAGAAAATATGCTACCTAACTACTCCAGAATATATATGTATATATATATTATATATATATATATATATATATATATATATATATATATGTATATATATATATATATATATATATATATATATATATATATTCTGGTAAAATTGTTCTGTTACAACAGAATTCCATCTAATAAAAGCAGCCCATAAAAACACCAAAATATAGAAAGGAAAATACTATATTTCAGAGACTGCTGTCTCCCTCTTCAGGTAGATGAAAGAGAAAAGTTTACAGAAAAGGTTGGTATCCATCCCAAGAGATCCATCCACAGGTAAGCTAATTTAGGTCACTCCCGCTGATAACCTTCCTTCAATCTTTTTAAGCATTGGTTGAATGAAAATCTTGTCGATCACATCTGAATCCCATGCTCCTTTTGAGATGTTCATTACCTGCCTCTCTTTAATTTGACTCTTATACCGGCAGTTGCTGCTATAAATTATACGTGACAAATTCCAGTTTATTCTATGGTTATGTTCATTTATATGGTTGAAAATAGCTGAGTTCTGTTGCCCATACCTAATTGACCGTTTGTGTTGTATTAATCTCTGAGAAGTGATTTTCCTGTAAATACGATGTAAGATTGGTCACAGTCCTGGCATGGGATTTTGTAAACGCCTGTGTCCTTGGGGGATGTCTTTTGTTGGACGTTAATCAGGGATTTGGCTAAGGTGTTTGGGTAAGTAAATGCAAAAAGGTTAGATATTCCGAGGGTCTGAGTCACCGTCCTAATCCTGTCCAGGTGTGGAATTTTTATTTTATTGTTGGGTGTATCTCTGGTCTTGTCTCGAGGGGGTCAGTAGAAAATCACGTTTGCTTTGTGAATTGCTTTCTCAATTATATGGTCAGGATACTTTAAAGAGGAAAGCTGCTTACGAATTAGTTCAAATTCTTTTTCCAGGAAATCTGGGGCACATATTCGTAAGGCTCTTAAGAACAGGTTGCTGGCTACACGTATTTTGATAGCAATGTCGTGATAGCTAAAGTAGTGAATGTATGAAAGTGAGAACGTTGATTTTCTGTATGTGTTAAATTTGTATTCTGTCGTGCCTCTGATTATTAAAACATCAAGAAAAGGAATTTTGTTGTCTGTTTCCCATTCAACTTTAAATTTGATGCTGGGCACTAATGCGTTAAATTTTGAAAGGAATTCATGAAAATTGCCCCATCTATTATCCCAAAATGTTAAAATATCATCTACATATCTCATCCACAGCATGTTTTTGGGTTTTATTGCATATATTACTGTAGTTTCAAAGTATTCCATGTACAGATTGGCTAAAACAGGACTTCAAGGACTACCCATACTGCACCCGAATTTTTGCCTATAGAATGATTCCCCAAATGAAGATACATTATTAGATGCACATAATTCAACTAACTTTATTATTTTGTCAAGCGCCAATGGGAAATGATCTGAATAGGGGGATAATTTTTTCCTCAAAAACTGAAGAACGTCCTGTACTGGTACTTTTGTGAATAGGCAATCTACGTCAAGGCTTAAAGGTTTTATGTTGTGAGGTGGTATACGTGCTTCTCTGAATTTGAGACAAAAATCTTCCGAATGTTTAATGTGACTGGGAGAAAAAGTGCCTAAAAAAGGGGATAGGAAGCCAACTAACTATTTAGAAATTTTGTAATCGAAAGTTCCGGCACATGAAACGATGGGTTTGCATGGAAGATTGTCTTTGTGAGTTTTGGGAAGGCCATAAAAGTAGGGTAGTTTAGGATTAATTACTTTAAATTTCTCTGATAGTTCAATACTCTTTTTGTCTTGGCCAATTAATCTTACTTTCCGAAAAAATTCTGTGGAGACGTTTTGGAGGGGATTTTTCGTCAGTTTGTCGTAAGTGTTTGTGTCGTTAAGGAGTTGGTTGATTTTGTTGAGGTAGAAGTCTTTGTCAATTATTGCGATTTTGCCGTCTTTGTCAGATCTACTTATTATAACATCTAACTTTTTTAGCGAGCGGATGGCTATCATAAATCTACGAGGAACAGGATATTTCTTATTTAGGTCAGTTAAAGCATTTAGTAACACTCCTTTTAAACATATCTCTTCACGGCTGAAGTTTTTGTCAGATATGACTTTATCAAAAGCCACTATGAAGTCTAGGTTGTTTTTGCGGTCTGACATAAGGGCAAAGGATAAGCCTAGATTTAAAACTAAATGTTGGTTTATAGTAAGGGGGGTGTTGGATAAGTTTAAAACTTTGTCTTGTTGCTCAAGATTATTCTATGCGCTATTGTTTATTAAGTTATTTAACTTGTGTAAAAGTCTGTTGGAATGAGTCACGCTATTATATGCAACAATGTCGGAACAGAATGAAATCGGATACCTGTATATGTGGTCCGTAGTGAGGAGGCGAAGATTATATATATATACATATATATATATATATATATATATATCATATATATATATATATATATATCTATATATATATATATAAAACAGACACTGCAATGATTTTCAGCAGACCAAAACAAACACCTATTCTATAGCAGGGATGAATTAAGGGAGAGTGAAAGGCGTCCTATCAATCGTTCTCTTTGGACAAAGAAACAGCCCAGATATACAGAACCCAAAGCAAGTTCACTTTTCTTGGGACACAGGACATCAGCGTTAATTAAGGACACATCGGTGTCTGGACATGAAACGGGAAGGAGCGTTCATAACGTTTCTGTCATGAACTCATTCGCTCACTAATGTAATATAAAATAAATGACTTTGGAAGCACTTAAATGAATCTCACATTTCTGGCGTTATTTAAACGTATATATCTTTTTCAGATATAGCAACTGAGCATGAGTATAGGTATACCTTAAAAATGTGAGAGGGGAGTACTGTTACCAATAAATAAGAAGAAAAAATAATTTTATAAAAGGAGAGTGTAACAATGAAAAACTGTTTGTTGCTTCTGTGATCACTTAAGATTTCTGTGTTTACATTTACAAGTAAGCGCAAATACGCCAGCCATAATCAGATACACTTCAAGTTAAGATACATGACTGGAAGCATTGTATTTCCAGATATGGTAGTTTCCTTGTCAACTGTATTAAGAGAAGTATGGTAGTGTCCTTATCAACTCTACTAAGAGCAGAATAGTAGTGTACTTATCAACTCTGCTAAGACTAACAGAAAGGATAATCTCTTATGAAAACCATCTGAAGGAGTAACATACCGGGATAAATCCCCAATATAATAATTCACTGACATCGATAATCTTTAGAAAACATGATTATATTATCAATTGTAATTGTTACTGGGATTTGTTATATCCTCTCCTTACGTAACTGGAATAGTTATTGTTATCCCCAATCTTCCATCTGATTGCTTAAAGCTCTTGAGAATGGCCATGCTTCCTAATTTATCAAATACATATCTATTCTCTCAATTATTATTCTCTCACTTTCCAAAGTCACCTCAACTCTGTCGCTTTACCAGACAGTTATTTGCTCTTTCGAGAGAGAAAAAAAGGAGCCTAAAGAAGAGAATTTCCTCTTCGTGAAGCTTTAAAGGTGAGAGGCATTTTCAGGCGAGGCTCTCACTTAGGTGCCCTCGCTTTGAGGACGAAAATGCCAAGAATACCAATGTGTGACCTCGCTATTGAGTTTAGGGAGGGACATGGGAGATGGCAGGGTATGGGAAAGAGGAGATGGCAGGGGAAAAGGGAAATTGTCAGATGGTAAAGTGGCTATGGGATATTGTTGTTCTGTGTCCTCTTATGTGTCCTCTTTTTGCATAGGTGAAGCGTTGGCGTTGCGGTTGTGATAACGCTTTAATATATTTATGTATGTACATATCATAAATGTTTGGGCGCGAGTGTTGGTGTTTTATAAAAGCGAGAATGATAAAACTGCAGAAGAACAGGTAATACACCACGAACTGAATAAGAAGGAATTACCAGTGAATCAGCAACAGAAACCATTATAAAACCACCTAATAAAACTCGCAATTGCAACAGACGATATCAATTATAAAGATAACGCGAACGCCTAAAATTTCTCAACCATTTTATTTAAATGTGTTCATCTCGTGTAAATAATAGTTACTGATAAAAAAAACTGCACCTTACTATATTATTTACGTATAATCGACACTCGAAGACAAAAGCAACCGGGGCGAGAAGAGACCCAAAACAAAAGTCCAAGGGAGTCAATGACCGCAGGATAGAACTCCTTCCTAGGAAGTAAATAACCACAGGATAAAACCCCTTCCTAGAGAGTAAACGACCTCAAGATATAACTCCTTCCAGAGAGTAAACGACCACAGGAGATAACTTCCAGGAGTCACGACCTCAGGATAAAACCCTTCCTAGGGACTGGTCAACGACCAGTCAGGATATAACTCCTTCCTAGGGAGTCAACGGCCAAAGGATATAACTCTTCATAAGGAGTAAACAACACAGGATAAACTCCTCTTACGGAGTAGAAAACCAGAGGATATAACTCCTTCCTAAGGAGTAAACAACCACAGGATATAACTCCTTCCTAAGGAGTAAACAACCACAGGATATAACTCCTTCCTAGGGAGTCAACGACCTCAAGATATAACTCCTTACTAGGGAGTCAACAACCAAAAGATATAACTCCTTCCTAAGGAGTAAAAAACCAGAGGATATAACTCCTTCCTACAAGGAGTATACAACCACAGGATATAACTCCTTCCTAAGGAGTAAACGACCACCTAGGATATAACTCCTTCTTAGGAGTCAACAACCAAATGATTATAACTCCTTCCTAGAGAGTAAACAACCACAGGATATAACTCCTTCCTAGAGAGTCAACGACCTCAAGATATAACTCCTTACTAGGGAGTCAACAACCACAAGATATAACTCATTCATAAGGAGTAAAAAACCAGAGGATATAACTCCTTCCTAAGGAGTAAACGACCATAGGATATAACTCCTTCCTAAGGAGTCAACAACCAAAGGATATAACTCCTTCCTTAGGGAGTCAACGACCACAGGATATAACTCCTTCCTAAGGAGTAAACAACTGCAGGATATAACTCCTTCCTAAAAAGTAAACAACCACAGGATATAACTCCTTCCTGAGGAGTAAACAACCGCAGGATATAACTCCTTCCTAGGGAGTCAACGACCTAAGGATATAACTCCTTTCCTAGGGAGTCAACAACCAAACAGGATTATAACTCCTTCCTAAGGAGTAGAAAACCAGCCAGGATATAATCAAAATCCTTCCTAGGGAGTAAACAACCACAGGATATAACTCCTTCCTAGGGAGTCAACGACCACAGGATATAACTCCTTCCTAGGGAGTCAACGACCACAGGATATAACTCCTTCCTAGGGAGTCAACGACCACAGAATATAACTCCTTCCTAGGGAGCCAACGACCACAGGATATAACTCCTTCCTAGGGAGTAAACAACCACACGATATAACTCCTTCCTAAGGAGGATATAACTCCTTCCTAGGGAGTAAACGACCACAGGATATAACTCCTTCCTAGGGAGTAAACAACCACAGGATATAACTCCTTCCTAGAGAGTCAACGACCTCAAGATATAACTCCTTCCTAGGGAGTCAACAACCACAGGATATAACTCATTCATAAGGAGTAAAAAACCAGAGGATATAACTCCTTCCTAAGGAGTAAACAACCACAGGATATAACTCCTTCCTAGAGAGTCAACGACCACAGGATATAACTCCTTCCTGGGGAGTCAACGACCATAGGATATAACTCCTTCCTAAGGAGTCAACAACCAAAGGATATAACTCCTTCCTAGGGAGTCAACGACCCCAGGATATAACTCCTTCCTAGGGACTAAACAACCACACGATATAACTCCTTCCTAAGGAGTAAACAACCACAGGATATAACTCCTTCCTGAGGAGTAAACAACCGCAGGATATAACTCCTTCCTAGGGAGTCAACGACCACAGGATATAACTCCTTCCTAGTAAGTAAACGATCACAGGATTTAACTTCTTCCTAGAGAGTAAACAACTGAAGGATATAACTCCTTCCTAGAGGAGCAAACAAGTGAAGGATATAACTCCTTCCTAGGAGTCAAACGACCACAGGATATAAACTCCTCTAGGGGTTCAACGACCACAGGATATAACTCCTTCCTAGGAGTCAACGACCACAGGATTCCACTCCTTTTCTAAGTAGTAAACACCGCAGGATATAAACTCTTCCTAAGGAGTCAATGACTTACAGGATATAATCCTTCCTAGGGTGTCAACAACTACAGGATATAACTCCTTCCTAGGAGTCAATGCCACAGGATATAACTCCTTCCTAGGAGTAAACAACCACAGGATATAACTCCTTCCTATGTAGTAAACAACCACCAGATATAACTCCTTCCTGAGGCGTAAACAACCGCAGGATATAACTCCTTCCTAGGGAGTCAACGACCACAGGATATAACTCCTTCCTAGGGAGTCAACGACCACAGGATATAACTCCTTCCTAAGGAGTAAACAACTGCAGGATATAACTCCTTCCTAGGGAGATAACAACCACAGGATATAAACTCCTTACTAGGGAGTCAACGACCACAGGATATAACTCCTTCCTTGGGAGTCAACGACCACAGTATATAACTCCTTTCTTAGGAGTCAACAATCACAAGATATAACTCCTTCCAAGGGAGTCACAACCACATGGATAACTCCTTCCTAAGGAGTAAACAACCACAGGATATAACTCCTTCCTAGGGAGTCAACGACCACAGGATATAACTCCTTCCTAGGGAGTCAACGACCACAGGATATAACTCCTTCCTAGGGAGTCAACAACCACAGGATATAACTCCTTCCTAGGGAGTAAACAACCACAGGATATAACTCCTTCCTAAGGAGTAAACAACCACAGGATATAACTCCTTCCTAAGGAGTCAATGACCACTGGATATAACTCCTTCCTAGGGAGTAAAGGACCACAGAATATAACTCCTTCCTAAGGAGTAATCAACCACAGGATATTAACTCCTTCCTAGTAAGTAAACAACCGCACGATATAACTCCTTCCTAGGGAGTAAATGAGCACAGGAGATAACCCTTCCTAAGGGAATCACAACCACAGGATATAACTCCTTCCTAGGGAGTCAACGACCACAGGATATAACTCCTTCCTAGGGAGTAAACAACCACAGGATATAACTCCTTCCTAAGGAGTAAACAACTGCAGGATATAACTCCTTCCTAGGGAGTCAACAACCACATATAACTCCTTCCTAGGGAGTCAACAACCACAGGATATAACTCCTTCCTAAGGAGTAAACAACCACAGGATATAACTCCTTCCTAGGGAGTCAACAACCACAGGATATAACTCCTTCCTAGAGAGTCAACAACCACAGGATATAACTCCTTCCTAGGGAGTCAACAACCACAGGATATAACTCCTTCCTAAGGAGTAAACAACCGCAGGATATAACTCCTTCCTAGGGAGTCAACAACCACAGGATATAACTCCTTCCTAGGGAGTCAACAACCACAGGATATAACTCCTTCCTAGGGAGTCAATGACCACAGGATATAACTCCTTCCTAGGAGTCAACATTTACAGGATATACCCTCCTTCCTAAGAAGTAAGCAACCACGGAATATAACGCCTTCGTAGAGTAAAACGACCACAAAGATACACTCCTTCTTAAGGAGTAAAACAACCACAGAGGATATACTCCTTTCCTAAAGCAGTAAAACAACCACAGGATACAACTTCCTTCCTAAGGAGGTAAACAACCACAGGATATAACTCCTTCCTAGGAGTAAACGACCACAGGATATAACTTCCTTCCTTCAGGAGTAAACAACCACAGGATATAACGTCCTTCCCCTAAGGAGTAAACAACCCACAAGATACAACTCTTTCCTATGGAGTAAACAACCACAGGATATAACTCCTTCCTAAGAAGTGAACAACCACAGGATATAACTCCTTCCTAAGGAGTAAACAACCACAGGATATAACTCCTTCCTAGGTAGTAAACAACCACAGGATATAACTCCTTCCTAGGGAATAAATAACCACAGGATATAACTCCTTCCTAGGGAGTAAACAACCGCTAAATATAACGCCTTCCTAGGGAGTCAACGACCAAAAGATATAACTCCTTCCTATGGAGTAAATGGCCACAGGATATAACTGCTTCCTACGGAATAAACGACCACAGGATGTAACTCCTTCTAGGGAGTAAATGAACTCAGGAAATAACTCCTTCCTATGGAGTCCTAAGAAGTAAACGACCATAGGAGATAACTCCACCCTATTTCCATTTCATCACCTCTTTCTTTTCCCTATGACACCCTACCAATGCTTTTGAGGAAAGGAGTGAAGGTCATTTACTGTTATTCTTGGCATTTGTGTCCTCTCAGAGAGAGAGAGAGAGAGAGAGAGAGAGAGAGAGAGATTTTCCCTGTACAGATTCTACTGCTCAAGATAAAGTGTTGTCACGTTTCATCCTGTGATATTTTTCTATATATGGAAGAATCAGAGAGAAATGTAATAAAGAAAAATCACTGAACACAGCCTTAACGAAGGGTTTCCTTGACAGAGAGAGAGAGAGAGAGAGAGAGAGAGAGAGAGAGAGAGAGAGAGAGAGAGAGAGAGACTCCTTTGAAAATAACTCTAAGCTTTAAAACCGTCTGACATGAAGTATTTTCTCATTTATTTCCTATTCTGATAATAGTTTTTTTTTATAATTTGGTAAAATGTGCAGACTGTAGAGAAAGGGTTAGGGGAGGGGGGATGTTTTTTCGATTTCGAAGACTGGACCAAACTATATAGAAAAAAGAAAAAACTGAAAATAGTTTTTTTATGGGATGTAAACCATTTACCAATGTCTACTGAATGCAAGGCCAATGGCTGCGTCTTTCCTCCGTGATCAAGTAATGCAATTCACTCTCAACTTGTATTGTAATATTTTTTATTTACATTTTTTATTTATTTACTAATTTGTTGATATATTTGTTTTTTTCTAATAACTGATCTCCTCTTTCTGTATTTCCCATTACCTTCTGATACTTCTTTCGAATGAATGAACACAATATTCTTTGGAACCTTTAATTTTTGAATTCTTAGTCAGTGGCCCCATTGGGCTTGCTCCATATGAATAGGGTTTATTTTCTGGTGATTAGAAATTCACTCCTGGGAAGGACTAATAAAAGTAGACGAAAGACCAGAAATATAGAGACAGGAGAATGACAAACAGAACAGAGGACTGGCACAACAAACCAATGCACGGACAATACATGAGACAGAATAAAGAACTAGCCAGCGATGACAATTGGCAATGCTACAGAGGGGAGAGCTCAAGAAGGAAACTGAAGGAATGATAACAGCGGCACAAGATCAGGCCCTAAGAACCAGATATGTTCAAAGAACGATAGACGGAAATAACATCTCTCCCATATGTAGGAAGTGCAATACGAAAAATGAAACCATACACCACATAGCAAGCGAATGCCCGGCCCTTGCACAGAACCAGTACAAAAAGAGGCATGATTCAGTGGCAAAAGCCCCCCACTGGAGCCTGTGCAAGAAACATCAGCTACCTTGCAATAATAAGTGGTACGAGCACCAACCTGAAGGAGTGAATAGAAAACGAACAGGGAAAGATCCTCTGGGACTATGGTATCAGAAACAGATAGGGTGATACGTGCAAATAGACCAGACGTGACGTTGATTGACAAAGTCAAGAAGAAAGTATCACTCATTGATGTCGCAATACCATGGGACACCAGAGTTGAAGAGAAAGAGAGGGAAAAAAATGGATAAGTATCAAGATCTGAAAATAGAAATAAGAAGGATATGGGATATGCCAGTGGAAATTGTACCCATAATCATAGGAGCACTAGGCACGATCCCAAGATCCCTGAAAAGGAATCTAGAAAAACTTGAGACAAAAGTAGCTCCAGGACTCATGCAGAAGAGTGTGATTCTAGAAACGGCGCACATAGTAAGAAAACGTGATGGACTCCTAAGGAGGCAGATGCAACCCAGAACCCCACACTATAAATACCACCCAGTCGAATTGGAGGACTTTGATAGAGCAAAAAAAAAAAAAAAAAAAAAAAAAATAATAATAATAAATAAAAATAAAATAAAAATAATACTAATAATAATAATAATAATAATAACAATGCTGGCGTTGATGAAGGTTACTTTACTGTAAAAATGGTGGTCTTATTATAAAATGTGAAAAACAGACTTTGCAGAGTTACGAATGATCTGCCGCTTGTGTTGACACCATAACTGATATATATAACTGTAAGCATACGCCTACCGATATCCTATTTAATGTACAAATTGTGCTACAGCCCTGTAACTTCATAATAATGTCCAGATTACACAAAACTTCTATTGATAGCCAAATCAAGCACAATTCACAAAGCTATTGACAGGTTAATTATATCAGTTCTATTTACATTCCAAAGAATGTACAAATGATATCGAGTTTCTAATGACGTTAAAATCATTAATGTGAGGACTATACTACACTCCCACTGCCATATTAAGTAATGCCATAATGTTATACAGTCTCATCTATACTACAATTAACCTATAAATCATACAACACTTATTTGCGAATCATTAAAAATGTAAAAAAATAATACCGCGCAGGAGTGAAATTCAGAAACCACGTAAATCAACAGAAGGAATGAAAAAATTAGATATAACTTAATAAAAAAAGGCATTAAAAATGTCAAACAAATGAAAATATTAAGGCAGTGGTAAACAAACAGAAAATAGAAAGCAAGCCCCCTTAATCAAGTCCTGGTATTGCTAAAGAAAAGGCAAATCTAATAAGTGTCTCACCAAATGAGATTTTCTTTCGCCTCTTTTATTTCAGGAATCTCTCTCTCTCTCTCTCATCGATCAGTTTCTTAATTCTTATATCTTATCAAGACAACACATATTCAGATTACGGTGACAATTTCATCTTACCTAGTCTGGTTTCTTAAGACAATAGGGACTTCTCGTAATGCTAAAAAAAAAAAAAACATAGAAAATAAATCTCAGAAGGAAAGGATGGGACCCCACGCAAGTTACTAAGCTAATTCATGCTCTTTCTTATACTTGTTGCTAAAATAATAAATAAAATACTTTGAAACTTTACCCCGGTTAACTAAGCAAATAAATCAAGCAAGAAAATATATTGTACCTGAAATTTCGGTAGATAATAATACTTGTTCATAGCTTTCTATTACAGTTTACACTAATTTGGTTTCCTCCTGGTCCTTTTCACACATAATTATACATACAGTGTGTACACAAACACTACCACACACACACACGCACACACGCACGCACGCACACACACATATATATATACTATATATATATATATATATATATATATATATATATATATATATAGTATATATATATATATATATATATATATATATCCATATATATATATATATATATATCTATATATATACTATATATATATATATATATATATATATATATATATATCATTAATATATAACTATAGTATATATAGATATAATATATATACATATATATATATATATATATCATATATATATATATATATATATATATATATCTATATATATATACATAAGGAAAATTATCGAAATCTGATGATGGGAATTAATGAGGAAACAGATGAAATTCAATAAATAAAGAATTTGATGCTCTTCTTTCACTTGTGATTAAATTATGATGTAGAGGTTCTATTTCGATCAAAAAGGGGTTTTGTTAATATACTCGTATTTGACATCTCAAAAATTAATCAAATCAATTCAGATTGGTGTAATAAGCGACTCTCTCTCTTTTTCTCTTGTCTCTTTTCCGAGTATGGAACAGGAACAAAAGACCTGCAATCTTTCGACAAAGAGAATCTCTCATTGGAAGATTTAACATTCATTACAGAAAAAGATTCGTTAAGTTATAATTCCCTTATGCGCAATCGTTCCATACACGATAAAATATTTTTGTTTATAATAACAAGGCGTGATCCGACCTCCAGCTTACTCGAGGTTTATGTAAAAGCTACGGTCAAATAGTGTTGTTTCACTCACGAAAATTAAAATAAATACGCTATATTTTATTAGAAATAATTCTGTACCGTTTAACATGCACATTATTTAGTTTTTATATTTTCATTGTAATAAATCAATCATCAATATCTTAATCCTAAAATTCCTGGGTCTTTAACTCAATGCAAAAGAGCTTTTTCAGACCTTTGTAGGTTTTTCCTTGGACTTTCCCTACCAACTCCCAACAAGAACAACGAAACAAAGTAGTTTGTAGTCTTACTCCCCGAGTTAGCAAAAACATGGAACTCTGGAACAGGTTAAATATAACAATTAGCACAAATTGTGTCCTCTTACGATTCTGGATGTAAGAGGCGTTCGTTTTTAATTGAGATCTTTATTGTAAGACAGGTCTTAAAAATAGATCTGGGAAAGTGAATGATTTGCAGACTCCTCATACAATGGACAAATGCAGGATACTAAAGACCATCCATGTATAGATTTCTGAAGAGTATTTTTATAAAATATATATAATGAATTCGAGATAAAAAACAAAAAAAAAAAAACTTGTCTTTTTACAGAGTTCTGAAGTGTATTATTATATATAAATAATAAATTCGACACAAATATGACCCTTCTCGAATGGATTTCCCACAACGTATTATTATAAAGATATTAAGCACGAGCCCCCCCAAAATATCTTTTTTTTTTAGATTTTTGAAAAAAAGACGAAGATATTTTTTTTGGGGGGCTCGAGTTTAATTTCTTCATAATAATACGTTGTCAGAAATCTATACGTACGAGAAGGGTCTTATTTGTGTCGATTTTTTTTCTTTATTTATTTATTAGTTTTTTTTTTTTTTTTTTTTTTTTTTTAAGATTTTTGAAGTTCCACATTGGACGAGTGGATTTCGCGCTCGGCTACTAATCCGGTGGTCCGAAGTTCGATTCTCGGCTCGGCCAATGCGGAACCAGAGGAATTTATTCCTGGTGATAGAAATTCATTTCTCGATATAATGTAGTTCGGATCCCACAATAAGCTGTAGGTCCCGTTGCTAGGTAACCAATTGGTTCCCTAGCAATGTAAAAAAATCTATTTCTTCGGGCCACCCTTGGGCCAGCCCTAGATCTGTTGATCAGCTCAGTGGTCTGTTTAATTTAAACTAAGATATACTTAACTTTAACTTCGACATAACCACCACACCTCTGGCCCTTTCATCTCTTAAACCATTAATTCTACAACAAACATTCATCTCAACAGTTTAACAATTTATTTCTCTCGGGCATCGTCCATATGTCAGTTCCACACAGAAAAATTGGCTCAAGCTTCATGCATTACCAGCTTGGGTTCTACTGACACTCCTGGATTCTTCCCATGTACTTCTTATCCTCCTCGCTTCGCCTATGACACCTTTTTCTATATTTTACCAGTATATAGTAACAATACACCCAAATACTTATACGTGTGTAAACCAAAGACTTCCATACTTCCACCATCCACAGCCTCAGCTTGGTTTTCAACCAGCACCATTCATCCACACTCCCACTCCTATTCAGGCCCAAAATCTTCTTTCATCTCATCAATCCCTCCGTCATCTGTTTTGTGATCTGCCTTTACCTCTCCCTTACCTCCCAAATGTAACAGTCTTCTAAAAGGCCCTTCAATGGAATCAAGCCTCATTCATTTTAGACAGCATCTTTCCCTTTGCGAGTTCTCCTACAGTTCACGCCGACCTTCTCCTCCCTAGTTTCATCTCTCGCTTCTCAAATGATCCTTATATGTTAGTTTAACTGACCACTGAGCTGATTAACAGCTCTCCCAGGGCTGGCCCGAAGGATTAGATATTTTTACTTGGCTAGGATTTGTTTGTATGAAGTTTTTACGTTGCATGGAACCAGTGGTTATTCCGCAACGGGACCAACGGCTTTACGAGACTTCTGAACCACGTCGAGAGTGAACTTCTATCACCAGAAATACACATCTCTAACCCCTCAGTGGAATGGCCGAGAACCGAACTCGCGGGCACCGAGGTGGCAGGTCAAGACCATACCGATCACGCCACTGAGGCCGGCGTTACTTGGCTAGGAACCAATTGGTTACATAGCAACGGGGCCTACAGCTTATTGTGGCATCCGAACCACATTATATCGAGAAATGAAATTCTAATCACCAGAAATTAATTCTTTTGATTCCACGTTGGCAGAGCAGGGAATCGAACTCGCAACTACCGAATCGGTAGGCCGAACATGTAAACCATTCGTCAAGCGAAGGAACTTTCTTTAGTAAAACTATTTCTTCCTCGTCCCTCTAATTATAGGTGTTCATATTCCTTCTTTATACCCTCCTATACCCACAAACACTGTTTCCTGGCTCTATGGTGCCATCGTGGAACTTTTCATATTTATTTTATGTCTCAACTTATGCATACCCACACACACAACACACACACACACACACACGCACAGAACACACACACACACCCTATATATATATATATATATATATATATATATATATATATATATATATATATATATAAAACCAGTGAGCCATATTGAACTCATTAGTTAATAGCTAATTGTGGAGGTAGCCACTAATTTGTACTCCTAGCAGCAGCCAACCCTTATTTAGAGAATACTCCTATTTCTTACATCGTAAGACTCTTACATAATGAGCGTAATGAGCTAAAGGTTAGGAGATCTAAAAGAATTAAAATATGATGGATTTATTGTTTCCCGAACATCAAGACATATAATTCTAAACTGTAAATTTGCTTTCACTACACACACACCACACACACACACACACACACCACACCACACACATATATATATATATATATATGTGAGCCATCTTCAATTCAAGAGTTAACTGCATGTAATGAGTTATAGGTTAAGAAAAGTAAAAGAGTTAAAAGCTGAGTAAGTAGGTTGCCCGAACATCAAGACACCATATTCGAATCTAAATTTGCTTTAAATTTCTACCAATTAAATTCAACGAAGTCATAGGACATAAAAACTGATGAGGGGAAAAACCTGAAAGCAAACAGACAAACGAGAAAATAGGTCCATTACGCTAGCCAGCAATAAAATAAGATAAATAAAATATTAAGACTGATTAAACCTAAATGGATGAAACTCAAGAACCAGCGGAGACAATAAGAGGGGTTTGGGGTGGGTGAGGGGCGGGGGGGGGGGGGGTGGGGGGGGGGGGGGGGGGGGTTGGGGGGGGGGGGGGGGGGGGGGGGGGGGGGGGGGGGAGGGGGGGGGGGGGGGGGGGGGGGGTGGGGGGGGGGGGGGGGGGGGGGTGGGGGGGTCTTCCGAACCAAGAGAAGAGGTTGGAAGGGCAAAGAAAACACTCATGACTCGAGGGTCAGCGTAACTCAAGCTTGGAACTGGATGTCCCTGAGTTCGGTGGTTGAACTTCGCTGAAAAACAAACTTGATGGTGAAGGAGGGAGAGTGAAGTTCTTACGTCGAGGTTTACTTCTTAATTTCAACATGCAGATATATATATATATATATATATATATATATATATATATATATATATATATATATATATGTATGTATGTATGTATGTATGTGTATATATATATGTATATACGTATTTATATATGTATATATATATATATATATATATAGATATATATATATATATATATATAGATAGATAGATAGATATACACATAAACTTTCTTGTATTTTTAAATGGAACACAAATCCGCAAAGAGCCCTGACACGTGTCTATATGTATTGTGTCGATGTATCGCATTCACGTTGCGATAACACGGAACCGTACCCGTCCTGCTCCTCCATCCGGAATCCGGAGGTGGGTCCGGATGAAACGTTACCGTTAGAAGCACCGGCCAGCCCTTGAATACTAATGACACAAAACAGTGTAGTACTGGGCCACCCGGATTCTCTCCTGGACTGCTCGAATCAATAAGTCACTTCGAAGCTTCGAATATGTCAGTGTCACGTTTCCACAGCCAAGGGAAGAAGCGGGTTTTGCATTCGTCTCTCGTCTCTTCATTTTCGTATTTTCATGATTTCATTTGGGTTGGTCAATTTTTTTTTACTCAAGGAGCTTTCTCAACCTTTAAAATGAAAGAATGACTTGCTACACTCTGAGAGAGAGAGAGAGAGAGAGAGAGAGAGAGAGAGAGAGGAAAAAAAAATTAAGAATTTTTCCGGTGAGTTGTGGAAACCAAGTGTGTGCTTGAACACTAGAGGAAAAAGAAGAAACCAGATATATATATATATATATATATATATATATATATATATATATATATATATATATATGTGTGTGTGTGTGTGTGTGTGTGTGTGTGCGTGTGTGTGTGTGTGCGTGTATTTATATATACATCACATAAGTACGTACTACAGTATGTACTATATGTTTGCGTATATGCACCTGCAAGTATGTGTGTGTCTGTGTATGTATATATAATTACTTATGTGTCAATCTATGTGTACATTATATATATATCATATATATATATATATATATATATATATATATATATATATATATTTATATATGTGTATGTATGCCTATCCTGGAAAACCTTCTTAAACAAGTTGAGGGCATGGGCACGGGATCTCCGCTTGACCCTACCTTTGCGAACGTCTTCATGTGGTCCCTGGAGGAGCACATTTTGGACGAATGGCCCCTGGCTTCCCGCCCTCTGTTTTACTCACGCTATGAGGCTGTTTTACTCATGTTATGTAGCTGTTTTACTCACGCTATGTGGACGGCTCTTTCGTCTTATTCATCATAAGTTTGCACTAGACAGGATCCTGGATTTTGCTAACAGTTACCATAGCAATATTAGTTTGAGAATGGGAAAAGAATAAAACTCAAAATTAGCCCCCTTAGATATTCTGATCTCTAAGGTGTGCGGTTGGTGGGGCGGGCGGGGCTGAGGGGGGGGGGGGGGCGGGTGTTGGCGGGGGTGGGGTGTGAGGGGGTGCGGTTGGTGAACATTTGAGCTATAGTTTAGGGGGTTCGAAGTTTTGTTGGTTAAGTGTAAAAATGTATATATGTATGTGTGTGTGTATATATATATATATATATATATATATATATATATATATACACACCTACATACATACACTCGTACATATACAATTTTACATTTTACACTTAACCAACAAAGCGTCGAACCCCCTAAACAAACGCTCACTCATTCCCACCAACCAGCCCCCTCCCCCAACCCCCGCCCGCCCCACCAACCGCACCTTAGAGATCAGAATAACTAAGGGGGCTAATTTTGAGTTTTATTCTTTTCCCATTCTCAAACTAATATTGCTATGGTAACTGTTAGCAAAATCCAGGATCCTGTCTAGTGCAAAATTATGTTTGAATAAGACGAAAGAGCCGTCCACCATAGCGTGAGCAAAACAGCTACATAACATGAGTAAAAGAGCTTCATAGCGTGAGTAAAACAGCTACATAACTTGAGTAAAAGAGCCTCATAGCGTGAGTAAAACAGCCTCATAGCGTGAGTAAAAAAGCCGACACATCGTGAGTGAAACAGCCTCATAGCGTGAGTAAACTTGCCTCATAGCGTGAGTAAAGAAACCTCATAGCGGGAGTAAAAGTCACATAGCATGAGTAACACAGCCTCATAGCGTTAGTAAAACAGCTCATAGCGTAAGTAAAACAGCATCATAGTGTAAGTAAAACAGCCACATAGCGTAAGTAAATAGCCACATAGAGTGAGTTAAACAGCCTCATAGCGTGAGTAAAACAGCCCTCATAGAGTGAGTAAAAGGCACATAGCTGAGAGTAAACACAGCCTCATAGCATTAGTAAAACAGCCACATAGCGTGAGTAAAACAGCCACATAGTGTGAGTAGCAAGCCTCATCCAGGTAAATAAAACAACCCATATAGGTAAGTAAAAACACTCATAGCTAAAAGGTAAAACAGCCAAAGCGGGAGTAAAACACCTCATAGCGTGAGTAAAAAAAAACTTATAGCTGAGTAAAAAAAGCCACATTGCGTGAGTAAAAACAGCTACATAACATGAAAAAACCAGCTACAAAACGCTACATAACATGAGTAAAACAGCCTCATAGTGTGAGTAAAAAAACCTGATAGCGTGAGTAAAATTCACATAGAGTGATTAATACAGCCTCATGGCGTTAGTAAAACAGCCACATAGCGTGAGTAAAACAGCCTCATAGTGTAAGTAAAACAGCCACATAGCGTAAGTAAAACAGCCTCATAGTGTGAGTAAAACAGCCATATAGCGTAAGTAAAAACAGCCTCATAGCGTGAGTAAAACAGCTAGCATAGCATGAGTAAAACAGTCTCATAGCGTGAGTTTAAAACAGCCTCATAGCGTGAATAAAATCGCCCACAAAGCGTGAGTAAAACAGTTACTAACATGAGTTTTAAAACAGCCTCTAGTGTGAGTAAAAAAAACATACATTAGTAAAAGTCACAAAGCGTGCCGTAACACAGCCCTCTAGCGTAATAAAACGTCACGTAGCGTGTAAAACAGCTCATAGCATAAGTAAAAACAGTTAATGCCTTTGTAAAAAAAAAAAAACGAATGCAGGAATGCAAAAAAGAAGGCAATCCTCGTGCGGTGGTGTAAAAACCTGTAAGTCGATGCCTTTGTAAAAAAAAAAAAAAACGAATGCAGAGGCAACCTCTGGCTGGTGTAAAAAACCCGTAAGTCAATGCCTATGTAAAAAAAAAAAAAAATGCAGAGGGAACTCTGGCGTGGTGTGAAAACCAGTAAGTCAATGCCTTTGTGAAAAAAAAAAAAAAACGAATGCAGAGGCAACCTCTGGCGTGGTGTAAAAACCCGTAAGTCAATGCCTTTGTAAACAAAAAAAACAAAAAATGCAGAGGCAACCTCTGGCGTGGTGTGAAAACCCGTAAGTCAATGCCTTTGTAAAAAAAAAAAAAAAAAAAAAAAATGCAGAGGCAAACCTCTGGCGTGGTGTGAAAAACCCGTAAGTCAATGCCTTTGTAAAAAAAAAAAAAAAAAAAAAAAAAAATGCAGAGGCAACCTCTGGCGGTGTGAAAACCGTAAGTCAATGCCTTTGTAAAAAAAAAAAAAAAAAAAAAAAAAAAAATGCAGAGGCAACCTCTGGCGTGGTGTAAAAACCCGTAAGTCAATGCCTTTGTAAAAAAAAAAAAAAAAAAAAAAAAAAAAAAAAATGCAGAGGCAACCTCTGGCGTGGGTGTGAAAACCCGTAAGTCAATGCCTTTGTAAAAAAAAAAAAAAAAAAAAAAAAAAAATGCAGAGGCAACCTCTGGCGTGGTGTAAAAACCCGTAAGTTAATGCCTTTGTAAAAAAAAAAAAAAAAAAAAAAAAAAATGCAGAGGCAACCTGGCGTGGTGTGGAAAACCGTAAGTCAATGCCTTTTGTAAAAAAAAAAAAAAAAAAAAAAAAAAAAAAAAAATGCAGAGGCAACCTCTGGCGTGGTGTGAAAACCGTAAGTCAATGCCTTTGTAAAAAAAAAAAAAAAAAAAAAAAAAAAAATGCAGAGGCAACCTCTGGCGTGGTGTAAAAACCCGTAAGTCAATGCCTTTGTAAAAAAAAAAAAAAGAATGCAGAGGCAACCTCTGGCGTGGTGTAAAAACCCGTAAGTCAATGCCTTTGTAAAAAAAAAAAAAAAAAAAAACAAAAAAAAAAAAAAAAAAAAAAAAAAAAAATGCAGAGGCAACCTCTGCGTGTGTTAAAACCCGTAAGTCAATGCCTTTGTAAAAAAAAAAAAAATGCAGAGGCAAACCTCTGGCGTGGTGTGAAAACCCGTAAGTCAATGCCTTTGTAAAAAAAAAAAAAAAAAATGCAGAGGCAACCTCTGGCTGGTGTAAAAACCCATAAGTCAATGCCTTTGTAAAAAAAAAAAAAAAAATGCAGAGGCAACCTCTGGCGTGGTGTAAAAACCCGTAAGTCAATGCCTTTGTAAAAAAAAAAAAAAAAAAAAAAAAGATGCAGAGGCAACCTCTTGCGTGGTGTAAAAACCCGTAAGTCAATGCCTTTGTAAAAAAAAAAAAAAAAAAAAAAAAAAAAAAAAATGCAGAGGCAACCTCTGGCGTGGTGTGAAAACACGTAAGTCAATGCCTTTATAAAAAAACAAAAAAAAAAAAAAAAAAAAAAATGCAGAGGCAAACCTCTGGCGTGGTGTAAAAACCTGTAAGTCGATGCCTTTGTAAAAAAAAAAAAAAAAGGTATGCAGAGGCAACCTCTGGCGTGGTGTAAAACCTGTAAGCCAATGCCTTTGTAAAAAAAAAAAAAAACAAAAAAAAAAAAAAAAAGGAATGCAGAGGCAACCTCTGCGTGGTGTAAAACAAACCCATAAGTCAATGCCTTTGTAAAAAAAAAAAAAAAAAAATGCAGAGGCAACCTCTGGCGTGGTGTGCCCAAAACCCGTAAGTCAATGCCTTTGTAAAAAAAAAAAAAAAAAAAAAATGCAGAGGCAACCCTCTGGCGTGGTGTAAAAAAAACCCGTAAGTCGATGCCTTTGTAAAAAAAAAAAAAAAAAAAAACAAAAAAAAAAAAAAAAAAAAAAAAAAAAAAAATGCAGAGGCAACCTCTGGCGTGGTGTGAAAACCCGTAAGTCAATGCCTTTATAAAAAAAAAAAAAAAAAATGCAGAGGCAACCTCTGGCGTGGTGTAAAACCGTAAGTCGATGCCTTTGTAAAAAAAAAAAAAAAAAAGGTAGCAGAGGCAACCTCTGGCGTGGTGTAAAAACCTGTAAGTCAATGCCTTTGTAAAAAAAAAAAAAAGGAATGCAGAGCAACCTCTGGCGTGGTGTAAAAACCCATAAGTCAATGCCTTTGTAAAAAAAAAAAAAAAACATGCAGAGGCAACCTCTGGCGTGGTGTGAAAACCCGTAAGTCAATGCCTTTGTTTGTAAAAAAAAAAAAAAGATTGCAGAGGCAACCTCTTGCGTGGTGTAAAAACCCGTAAGTCAATGCCTTTATATAAAAAAAAAAAAAAAAATGCAGAGGCAACCTCTGGCGTGGTGTGAAAACCCATAAGTCAATGCTTTGTAAAAAAAAAAAAAAAAAATGCAGAGGCAACCTCTGGCGTGGTGTAAAAACCCGTAAGCCAATGCCTTTATAAAAAAAAAAAAAAAAAAAAAAGATTGCAGAGGCAACCTCTTGCGTGTGTAAAAACCCGTAAGTCAATGCCTTTATAAAAAAAAAAAAAAATGCAGAGGCAACCTCTGGCGTGGTGTAAAAACCCATAAGTCAATGCCTTTGTAAAAAAAAAAAAAAAAAAAATGCAGAGGCAACCTCTGGCGTGGTGTGAAAACCCGTAAGTCAATGCCTTTGTAAAAAAAAAAAAGATTGCAGAGGCAACCTCTGGCGTGGTGTGAAAAACCTGTAAGTCAATGCCTTTGTAAAAAAAAAAAAAAAGATTGCAGAGGCAACCTCTTGCGTGGTGTAAAAAACCCGTAAGTCAATGCCTTTGTAAAAAAAAAAAAAAAAAAAAAAAAAAGGTTATGCAGAGGGAAACCTCTGGCGTGGTATAAAAACCTGTAAGTCGATGCCTTTGTAAAAAAAAAAAAAAGGAATGCAGAGGCAACCTCTGGCGTGGTGTAAAAACCCGTTAAGTCAATGCCTTTGTAAAAAAAAAAAAGTATGCAGAGGGAACCTGTGGCGTGTTGTAAAAAACCCGTAAGTCAATGCCTTTGTAAAAAAAAAAAAAAAATCAAAAAAAAAAAAAAAAAAGGAATGCAGAGGCAACCTCTGGCGTGGTGTAAAAACCCGTAAGTCAATGCCTTTGTAAAAAAAAAAAAAAGTATGCAGAGGGAACCTCTGGCGTGGTGTAAAAACCCGTAAGTCAAATGCCTTGTAAAAAAAAAAAAAGTATGCACAGGGAACCTCTGGCGTGGTGTAAAAACCCGTAAGTCAATGCCTTTGTAAAAAAAAAAAAAAAAAGGAATGCAGAGGCAACCTCTGGCGTGGTGTAAAAACCCGTAAGTCAATGCCTTTGTAAAAAAAAAAAAAAGTATGCGGAGGGAACCTCTGGCGTGGTGTAAAAAAACCCGTAAGTCAATGCCTTTGTAAAAAAAAAAAAAGTATGCAGAGGGAACCTGTGGCGTGGTGTAAAAACCTGTAAGTCAATGCCTTTGTAAAAAAAAAAAAAGGAATGCAGAGGCAAACCTCTGGCGTGGTGTAAAAACCCGTAAGTCAATGCCTTTGTAAAAAAAAAAAAAAGTATGCAGAGGGAACCTCTGGCGTGGTGTAAAAACCCGTAGTCAATGCCTTTGTAAAAAAAAAAAAAAGTATGCACAGGGAACCTCTGGCGTGGTTGTAAAAACCCGTAAAGTCAATGCCTTTGTAAAAAAAAAAAAAAAAAGGAATGCAGAGGCAACCTCTGGCGTGGTGTAAAAAACCCGTAAGTCAATGCCTTTGTAAAAAAAAAAAAGTATGCGGAGGGAACCTCTGGCGTGGTGTAAAACCCGTAAGTCAATGCCTTTGTAAAAAAAAAATAAAAAGTATGCAGAGGGAACCTCTGGCGTGGTGTTGTAAAAACCTGTAAGTCAATGCCTTTGTAAAAAAAAAAAAAAGTATGCAGAGGCAACCTCTTGCGTGGTGTAAAAACCCGTAAGTCAATGCCTTTGTAAAAAAAAAAAAAAAGTATGCAGAGGGAAACCTCTGGCGTGGTGTAAAACCTGTAAGTCAATGCCTTTGTAAAAAAAAAAAAAAGTATGCAGAGGCAACCTCTTGCGTGGTGTAAAAACCCGTAAGTCAATGCCTTTGTAAAAAAAAAAAAAAGTATGCAGAGGGAACCTCTGGCGTGGTGTAAAAACCCGTAAGTCAATGCTTTGTAAAAGAAAAAAAAAGTATGCAGAGGGAACCTCTTGCGTGGTGTAAAAACCCGTAAGTCAATGCCTTTGTAAAAAAAATAAAAAGTATGCAGAGGCAACCTCTTGCGTGGTGTAAAAACCCGTAAGTCAATGCCTTTGTCAAAAAAAAAAAAAAAAGGAATGCAGAGGCAACCTCTGGCGTGGTGTATAAAACCAAAACCGTAAGTCAATGCCTTTGTAAAAAAAAAAAAAGGAAGGTGCAGAGGCAACCTCTGGCGTGGTGTAAAAAACCGTTAGTCAATGGCTTTGTAAAAAAAAAAAAAAAAAAGGAATGCAGAGGCAACCTCTGGCGTGTGTGTAAAAAACCGTAAGTCGATGCCTTTGTAAAAAAAAAAAAAAAAAGGAATGCAGAGGCAACCTCTGGCGTGGTGTTAAAACCCGTAAGTTATGCCTTTGTAAAAAACAAAAAAAAAAAAAAAAGGAATGCAAAGGCAACCTCTGGCGGTGTAAAAACCCGTAAGTCACAGCGTTAGTAAAACAGCCTCATAGCGTGAGTAAAACAGCCTCATAGCGTGAGTTAAACAGCCACACAGCGTGAGTAAAACAGTCTCATAGCGTGAGTAAAACAGCCTCATATCGTAAGTAAAAACAGCCTCATAGTGTGAGTAAAACATCCACATAGCGTGAGTAAAACAGCCACATAGCGTGAGTAAAACAGCCTCATAGCATGAGTAAAACAGCCACATAGCATGAGTAAAACAGCCTCATAGCGTGAGTAAAACAGCCTCATAGCGTGAGTAAAACAGCCTCATAGCGTGAGTAAAACAGCCACATAGCATGAGTAAAACAGCCACATAGCGTGAGTAAAACAGCCACATAGCGTGAGTAAAACAGCCATAGCGTAAGTAAAACAGCCTAATAGTGTGAGTAAAACAGCCACATAGCGTAAGTAAAACAGCCTAATAGTGTGAGTAAAACAGCCACATAGCGTAAGTAAAACAGCCTTATAGTGTGAGTAAAACAGCCTTATAGCGTGAGTAAAACAGAGGGCGGGAGGCCATGAGCCATTCGTCCAAATGTGCTCCTCCAGGGACCACATGAAGACGTTCGCAAAGGTAGGGTCAAGTGGAGACCCCTTGGCCACGCCCTATAGATATGTGATATAGTACATACACTAACACTCACATATATATACATGCTGTATATATATGTATGTATGTATGTATGTATGTATGTATGTATGTATATAAAATACATACATACACACACACACTATATATATATATATATATATAGATATATATATATATATATATATTATACTATACAGATATATATATATATATATATATAATATATATATTTATAAATATATATATATATATATATATAGATATATATATAATATATATATATATATATATAATGTGGGTGTGTGTTTCTATATATATATCTATATAATATATATATATATATAATATATATATATATATATAATATATATCATATATATATCTATATATCCTATAGATTATTTCTATATATATATATATATATATATATATCTTATCAACTATATGTATGTATATATATCTATCTATATATATATATATATATTATATCTAGATATATATATATATATATATATACATACTACAGGTATATATATATATATATTATATATATAAATATATATATATATATATATATATATATATATATACAATATGTAATATTCATTGATATAATCACACACACCTGTTTTCCTTCATTTTTCTCTAGTGTTGAAGCACACTTGGTGTCCACAGCTCACGGGAAGATTCTTAAATTTCTCCAGTTCTTTTTTTTTTGTTTTTTTTTATTTTTTAAATTTTAAGGAGGTCTAAGAGAAGCTGTATCAACACTGCTTCATCTATCTAACAAGAAATAGAAGAGTCGCCTCCGCATCCACGGATTGTGGTTCCCGAAGCAGTGAGCGTCATTTGGAAGCAGCCTACCCCATTTGCTCAATTGTCTTCAGACGAAGACATCGGGTCCAGAAGAAGGGAATGGAGCCACAAGGCTTCTGGGATTCTCTTCAGTAACGGATTTCGATCCAGTCCGTCTCCAAGGCACTCCCTCCCCACCACGGATGGCGTCATGAGGGGGGATAAACAGAAACTAAGCACTGAGCAAACGACTTAGTTCAGCAGTAGAAACATGTTTTCTGTATATTAGTGTTTATTAGTGTTGTTTATGGACTGTGCAGCCTCGTAGCGCTGCTGTTTGGGAAGTCTCTTTTGAGACTTCATCTATTACTGGTAATAACAATAAACCTTTGGACCTTCAAATAGCCCGTCGCTTTGGAAGGTTTCCTATCCATATGGAGAAGAAAGACATCTGCTCCCTCGCTTCGGTTCAAAAGCCTCTGGTAGCCATCGAACTCCAGGGCAGCAAGACTCATGACGATTTCCCCTTCCTGGAGAATTTCAAGAATCATAGAGTTCTTGAGTACTTCATTGTCGAAGGGAAAGCTGTCCCAAACAGTGTTCTCGATAACTTGCTCGGTTACCTGGCATTGCTGGCCGTTGCGGGTGTTTCCTTCCTCGTTACAAGATGGCTCTTAGGTGATGGTTCTGAGGAAGACTCTTCTACATCTGGGACGGGCAAATCTGGATCTCGTGACAGTGGGACTGAAAACACTGTCTCTGATTATCAAGGAAATGTCGGCGCCGATGATGGAAGCATCCAAGTTCACGGGAATGTACGAAAGGAGCAGGAAAAGGACAGGAAGATATCAGATCTTCAAGAGAAAGTTGAAGATCTCACGAGAAAGTTAGCGCAAAGCGCCTCAACGATGGAAATGTGGAAAAAGAAGAAGGTGATAAGAAATCAATCAGCTACACAAGGAGACAGAAATGCTGAGACGTGAACTTCAACAGGCAAAAACAACAGTGCCTGGAAAATTCACTGACCTCAGGACGTATTTGGAGAATGGAAAAAACGATGAGGACGTGCAAGAAAGTGACGCTGAAAGTGGAAGAACAACGGACGATTTAAAAGGTGATTCACCTTCAAGCACTAATGGGCCTCTCAGTAAAGGGCCACAGGATTCTGCAGTGGAGTACAATCGACAAGCCTTGGGTGCAAAGAAACGGCGGCCAAAACGCTACAGCAGAGACTCCACTAGTGATCGCCCTGTCAGTGAATACGACGATGGTCAGCTTACAAAAAATGGGCGTAGAATCTCACCACCACTCGTTCAAAGAAATTTGGAAAGGGCCCAGAGATTAAAGCAGAAAGTTAACGTGAGAACGTTCCTTGTAACGCGCCATGGAAGACGATTAGATCAAGAGGAAGAGGGTAAAACTTTACGAGGAATTCTCAGGCATTACGAAGGGTACGTGGAAGAGGCTCTGCCCCGCCGAAGAAACATCCTGGACTAACCTACGAGATACATCCCTCTTACCATCTCAGGAATTCAGGATGCCGTCGAGGTCGGGAGAAAGATGGCGATGTCTGGGTACGCTCCCATTATTTACTGCTCTCCCGCCTTTCGCTGCGTTCAAACGGCAGACGCTATCGCTTGGGGAGCAGGCATCCAAACATCTAATTCCTTGCACATTGAACCTGGCCTTTTCGAGCCTTTTAATTCAGTGCCGCCATTTATGACAGTGGAAGAATTGACACGAGATGGATATTATATATTGCAGCGACTACCGACCTTAACATTGAGGTTGAACAGTTTAAAAGCTAATGAAACCGAAGAGGAATTTCACTGCAGGCAAGGACTGGTGACGGGAAACATTCTCCGGCACGCAAGTCAAATGGAGGCCTGGAAACCGCCATGTGTTCTCATCGTAGGCCATGCATTCACCGTCGGTAGCGTGTCCCACGTATTAATGAGTCAACCACAAATTGACAGGATTATAGAGCAATGGCACACTGACTATTTGTTCCATGAAGTAGTCACTAAAACGCATCATGGGTGGGATAGAAAATTTCTCCCATTTTTCGATGAAGACAAAAGAAAGAGAATATTGAACGCGCTTCAGCTGTACAAAATGAAGCCTTACAGCTATAATGGATGGCACTTCCTTGCAGATGACGAGTGGGAATAAATACTTGAACGAGATAAAATATGATGAGAGCCACAATATTCCCAACCAAGATATAATTTGAAAAAAAGAAAAATGCAAAGGTAACCTATAGCGTAGCTTAAAGACCCATAAGGTAATGCCTTTGTAATAAAAAGAAGAAACAAAAAAAGATTGCAGAGGCAACCTCAGGCATGGTGTAAAAACCCGTAAGTCAAGGCCTTTATAAAAAAAAATAAATAAATGCAGAGTGGCAACCTCTGGCGTGTGTAAAAACCCGTAAGTCAATGCCCTTTGTAAAAAAAAAAAAAAAAATGCAAGCATGAACCTAGTCAATGCAATTTGTAAAAAAAAAAAAAAAAAATGCAGAGGCAACCTCTGGCGTGGTGTAAAAACCCGTAAGTCAATGCCTTTGTAAAAAAAAAAAATAAATAAATGCAGAGGCAACCTCTGGCGTGGTGTAAAAACCCGTAAGTCAATGCCTTTGTAAAAACCCAATCAATAAATGCAGAGGCAACCTCTGGCGTGGTGTAAACCCGTAGTCAATGCCTTTGTAAAAAAAAAAACAAAAATGCAGAGGCAACCTCTGGCGTGGTGTAAAAACCCGTAAGTCAATGCCTTTGTAAAAAACCCAAAAAAAAAAAAAAAAATGCAGAGGCAACCTCTGGCGTGGTGTAAAAAACCCGTAAGTCAATGCCTTTGTAAAAAAAAAAAAAAAAAAAATGCAGAGGCAACCTCTGGCACCCTAAGGCGTGGTATAAAAACCCGTCGGTGTCCCAAGCAATGCCTTTGTAAAAAAAAAAAAAAAAAAAAATGCAGAGGCAACCTCTGGCGTGGTGTAAAAACCCGTAAGTCAATGCCTTTGTAAAAAAAAAAAAAAAAAAAAAAAAATGCAGAGGCAACCTCTGGCGTGGTGTAAAAACCCGTAAGTCAATGCCTTTGTAAAAAAAAAAAAAAAAAAATGCAGAGGCAACCTCTGGCGTGGTGTAAAAACCCGAAGTAAGTCGGAATGCCTTTGTAACAAAAAAAAAAAAAAAAATGCCAGAGGCACCTCTGGCGTGGTGTAAAAACCGTAAGTCAATGCCTTTGTAAAAAAAAAAAAAAAAAATGCAGAGGCAACTCTGGCGTGGTGTAAAAACCCGTAAGTCAATGCCTTTGTAAAAAAAAAAAAAAATGCAGAGGCAGCCTCTGGCGTGGTGTGTAAAAACCCGTAAGTCAATGCCTTTGTAAAAAAAACAAAAAAACCCGAAAAAAAAAAAAAAAAAAAAATAAGCAGAGGCAACCTCTGGCGTGGTATAAAACCCGTAAGTCATGCCTTTGTAAAAAAAAAAAAAAAAGATGCAGAGGCAACCTCTGGCGTGGTGTAAAAACCCGTAAGTCAATGCCTTTGTAAAAAGAAAAAAAAAAAAAAAAAAATGCAGAGGCAACCTCTTGCGTGGTGTAAAAACCCGTAAGTCAATGCCTTTGTATGCAGAGGCAACCTCTGGCGTGGTGTAAAAACCCGTAAGTCAATGCCTTTTGTAAAAAAAAAAAAATAAATGCAGAGGCAACCTCTGGCGTGGTGTAAAAACCCGTAAGTCAATGCCTTTGTAAAAAAAAAAAAAAAAAATGCAGAGGCAACCTCTGGCGTGGTGTACCCGTAAGTCAATGCCTTTGTAAAAAAAAAAAAAAAAAAAAAAAAATGCAGAGGCAACCTCTGGCGTGGTGTAAAAACCCGTAAGTCAATGCCTTTGTAAAAAAAAAAAAAAAAAAAAAAAAAAAAAAAAAAAAAAAAAAAGCAGAGGCAACCTCTGGCGTGGTGTAAAAACCCGTAAGTCAATGCCTTTGTAAAAAAAAAAAAAAAAAAAAAATGCAGAGCAACCTCTGGCGTGGTGTAAAAACCCGTAAGTCAATGCCTTTGTACAAAAAAAAAAAAAAAAAAAAAAAAGCAGAGGCAACCTCTGGAGTGGTGTAAAAACCCGTAAGTTAATGCCTTTGTAAAAAAAAAAAAAAAAACGCAGAGGCAACCATCTGGCGTGGTGTAAAAACACCCGCAAGTCAATGCCTTTGTACAAAAAAAAAAAAAAAAAAATGCAGAGGCAACCTCTGGCGTGGTGTAAAAACCCGTAAGTCAATGCCCTTTCTAAAAAAAAAAAAAAAAACGCAGAGGCAACCTCTGGCGTGGTGTAAAAACCCGCAAGTCAATGCCTTTCTAAAAAAAAAAAAAAAAAAAATGCAGAGGCAACCTCTGGCGTGGTGTAAAAACCCGTAAGTCAATGCCTTTGTAAAAAAAAAAAAAAAAAAAAAAATGCAGAGGCAACCTCTGGCGTGGTGTAAAAACCCGTAAGTCAATGCCTTTGTAAAAAAAAAAAAAAAAAAAAAAAAAAGAAAAAAAAAAAAAAAACAGAGGCAACCTCTGGCGTGGTGTAAAAACCCGTAAGTCAATGCCTTTCTAAAAAAAAAAAAAAAATGCAGAGGCAACCTCTGGCGTGGTGTAAAAACCCGGAAGTTAATGCCTTTGTAAAAAAAAAAAAAAAAAAAAATGCAGAGGCAACCTCTGGCGTGGTGTAAAAACCCGTAAGTCAATGCCTTTCTAAAAAAAAAAAAAAAAAACGCAGAGGCACCTCTGGCGTGTGTAAAAACCCGCAAGTCAATGCCTTTCTAAAAAAAAAAAAAAAAAATGCAGAGGCAACCTCTGGCGTGGTGTAAAAACCCGTAAGTCAATGCTTTGTAAAAAAAAAAAAAAAAAAAAAAAAGGAAAGCAGAGGCAACCTCTGGCGTGGGGTAAAAACCCGTAAGTTAATGCCTTTCTAAAAAAAAAAAAAAAAAAAAAAGCAGAGGCAACCTCTGGCGTGGTGTAAAAACCCGTAAGTCAATGCCTTTCTAAAAAAAGAAAAAAAAAAGCAGAGGCAACCTCTGGCGTGGTGTAAAAACCGTAAGTCAATGCTTTCTAAAAAAAAAAAAAAAAAGCAGAGGCAACCTCTGGCGTGGTGTAAAAACCCGTAAGTCAATGCCTTTGTAAAAAAAAAAAAAAAGAAAAAGCAGAGGCAACCTCTGGCGTGGTGTAAAAACCCGTAAGTCAATGCCTTTCTAAAAAAAAAAAAAAAAAAAAAAAAAGCAGAGGCAACCTCTGGCGTGGTGTAAAAACCCTAAGTCAATGCCTTTAAAAAAAAAAAAAAAAAAAAAAAAGCAGAGGCAACCTCTGGCGTGGTGTAAATAAAACCCGTAGTCAATGCCTTTGTAAAAAAAAAAAAAAAAAAAAGCAGAGGCAACCTCTGCGTGGTGTAAAAACCCGTTAAGTCATGCCTTTGTAAAAAAAAGAAAAAAAAAGGAAAGCAGAGGCAACCTCTGGCGTGGTGTAAAAACCCGTAAGTCAATGCCTTTCTAAAAAAAAGAAAAAAAAAAAAGCAGAGGCAACCTCTGGCGTGGTGTAAAAAACAAACCCGTAAGTCAATGCCTTTCTAAAAAAAAAAAAAAAAAACAAAAAAAAAAAAAAAAAAAAGCAGAGGCAACCTCTGGCGTGGTGTAAAAACCCGTAAGTCAATGCCTTTGTAAAAAAAAAAAAAAAAAAAGATTGCAGAGGCAACCTCTGGCGTGGTGTAAAAACCCGTAAGTCAATGGCTTTGTAAAAAAAAACAAAAAAAATGCAGAGGCAACAACCTCTGCTTGGTTTAAATACCCGTAAGTCAATGATTTGTAAAAAAAAAAAAAAAAAGAATGCAGAGGCAACCTCTGGCGTGTTAAAAGTAAAAAGCCCGTAAGTCAATGCCTTTGTAAAAAAAAACCACTTACTGTGCAATACTTCCCCTCCCACGAGAGAGAGAGAGAGAGAGGAGAGAGAGAGAGAGACAGACAGCCAGACTTTTCTTCAGTAATTATGACGACAGATAGCTACATAAAAGACATTTAATTACAGACTATCCAATCAACTCTATAAACCTCTTCTGGTATCAATCTAGGATGATTATATATTCACCCGCGGGGGATTAGAGCCATCATAACGATTGCCTTCTGCGATTACCAATCGATTACTTATGAATGGACAAGATCTGATACCGTTTCCATTCTGTCTCGTTCACAATGAAATAACTCGTCTTCTTATTCAGTTTCTCGTCTTGTGTAAACTCATTTTATTATGCCTTGAGGATTACGTTGTTATTCTTAAAGATTACGCATTTCTTTGGCTTTCTTTTCTCTCATAACAAAGTTAACTTCTCCGTCCTCCCAACCCACCTCTCTCTCTCTCTCTCTCTCTCTCTCTCTCTCTCTCCTCTCTCTCTCGCACACACACACACACACACTCTCTCTCTCTGTGTGTGTTTTATGCTTATTCCTTATTACATACCTGGTAAAGTATCCTTCAATTTCTCTCCAAATTTTTTGTATTTAATTATTTTTTTGGGGGGGGGTTCAGGACGAGTAAAATGTTAAAATCGTGAATTATGCCAAGGAAAGTCAAACCTTCTTCACGCGGTACTAACTGAAACCATCACATCGAATGAAAACCCGATTAAGAAACTGAGAATTAAAACAAAACCTGTCCTACGAGTAAGACAATGAAAAAATTTATATAGAGCGACGTCAGAAGCGATGCTAACACACTGACACATAACAATAGTTTAGTTGGAAATCAAAAAAGACAAAAATAATGCATACAAGATGATAAACCCAATCTCCTGAGCATTTATACTAAAAATGGATTAAAATAAATACAGAATTATGGAAGGTATACAAACATCTCTGTTAGGGGGAGGGGCCAGATCCTGAGGTCAACAAAAGACTCCTACTAACTTTTACACCTGAAAACGAAAGCCCGTCATGGCAGGAAGACAGTCTTAAGGTCTATGGCAACAGTTCATTATTTGTGAATCTGTTTAGAATCTAATCTAAAGTGAGTAAAAAAAATGTCTGACTTAGATCTATTATCAGCGTCTGCTTATGCTCTCGGAAATTCATAAGGATTATCTGCTAGTGAATAAAAAATAAAAAAAAGTAACTTAAGCGCCGGCAAATTACAAGTCGGAAATCAAATAAAACCAGAATGAAAAAAATGGATAGCAAAAGAGTATATGACCCTTAGTCATTCTCCAATCAGGCCTTTTTTATTTAAGATGAGATCAAGTCTTCATAAAATATGGAATGAGTTGCAGACAGATTTTATTTGAATTTCGGGATTTCAATGCGATTATTTTCTTCATTTTTGCGATAAAAGCGAAAGTGATTATTGAGGGAATAATAGACTTCAACTAAAACATTTCGTCGCATAATAACGGCATGATAAAGACAAATATTTTTGAAAATTTGACACAGTTATTTATTATTTTAATACTGCAATAACTCTTTACACACAGAATGGTAAGGTAGTGTTTTATGACACTCAAAATGTAAAGCGTAAGTTCAAATATGAAAACTGATATTTCTTGGACAGAGGGGAGGGCGAGGGGGGGTGGGGGAGGTAACTACAACCAAGTGTTGACAAGAAACTGCAACAGCTTCAACTGCTTGTAATTAGCTATTAACCTTTTGCATCGAAGTTGTATTTTTCACGTAATATGCCCTAACAACAAATTAATGACGGAATTATGTCGTGCGTCGGCGATGTCACGCACCATCTGTGGGACAAAAGGTTCAAGATGATGGTCTTTTTAATCTGTAATATTCAAATAACAAGAGAGTCAAACCGGCCGGTGTTTGAAGAACATGAAAACAATTGAGATTTTGGAAGGAAATCATGAGAGTCATTTATCGAGAACAATGATTTTTCATTTTCAAAAATATATACATGAAGTCACGAAGGACAGGAAAGACGCTGGAACCGTCTCCAAGGGAGATAACAACAAAAACAAACTATCCCAATCATGTTATTCCTCGTTCAAATGTTGTCTGGCCAAAAGAGGAGCCGATCGTTGTGGGTTGAACTACTTCCTCTGTGTGTTCGACTGTTCCCTTCTGCATAGGCACCTGCAATGGGGCTCTTCCTTCCAATACCTGGACAGGAGAAAGAGAGACAACCTGGGCAGTAGGAGTGGGGCAAACAACGTCTGTACCAATATTTATATTTTTAAGAATCAAATATTTAAAATGCATCCTGTTGGGTAAATGATTTGTTAAACTCAAACATGTTTAAATTATTAATAGAGCCTCTTCAACTACTGTGTCTACCTACGTTATTATCTCTGTAGATTACTTTCTCTCCTTCCCAGTCAATTACATGCCCTAACTCTAACGTGTGTCTGGCAACTGAACTACATTTCGATCCCATCCTACATGATCGTTCATGTTCTAATCTTATACCCAATCCCCTGCCTGATTGTCCATAATAACACTTATTACAATCTTTGACATCACGGTACCACGTAAACCCCACGTTATCTTTCCTTTACTTTTTCAATGATTCCTAATCAACTTTGATTTTAATGAGCTATTATACCTAAAAGCTAAATCCAACTTATTTTCTCTGTTCTGTTTTAATAAATGTTGCACCCTTTCCAAACTATGATGATAAGGGAGCGGAATACACTGACTACTTTTGAATTTAGTATATTTCCCGGTCGGTGGATTATAAAAGTTTTTTCTAGCCTTGGTAAATGGTTGGTCAATAAAAACATTTTGGGTATCCCAGTCTCGATGACCTCTCTCATATGTTCCATTTCCTTGTCTATGTACTGTGGATCACAAATCCCAAGCTCTTGTTATCATGTTAACGATTACATTAGAATTCTTTATACGCTGGCTATGGTATGAATAAAAATGAATGTACATTTCTGCGGTGGTGTCTTTTCTGTGAAGTTAAAAGTAACAGGGTCCTGGTGAACAAGAACGTCCAGAAATGGTAAATTATTTTCGACCTCAAATTCCAGGGAAAAGTTAATGGATGGTATAAAGTTATTAACAAATTCTAAGAAACGGTTAAACTGAACAACACTACCTTTACAAATCAAAAAGATATCGTCAAAATATCAGACCCATAGAAAAGGGATAATGTCCTCAGGACAACGGCTAACTAAATCAGCTTCAAACAATTCCATGCACAAATTAGCCAACACCCGAGTTACTGGTGACCCCGTAGCTATTCCGAAGTTTGTCGGTAACCCTGCCCCCGAAAACCTGAAACTAAATACAGTTGAGCTTAAAATGTCAACAGGAATTTGTGGATAAAGGTACACTCCCTTTCTTTTTCCTTGAGTTTGTTTAAAAGGAAATCTAATGGGACATTTGTAAATAATGCATTAACGTCTAAATTAATCATTTTACCCTCACAGTGGCCTATACTCCGTATTCTTTCAATAAAGTCGGATGAATGACGTAAATGAGAGGGGGAGAATTTACCCAAGAAATTACTCAAAATCGTCGCTAACCATTTAGCCAACTTGGACTGAGGAGCACCACATGTTGACGCTATGGGTCTCAATGGGCACCCCGGTTTGTGTGCTTTTGGTATGCCATAAAAATAAGGATAAAAATATGGAAGGAATATTGGTACGGACGGTGTTTGCACCACTCCTACTGCCCAGCTTGTCTCTCTTTCTCCTGCCCAGGTATTGGAAGGAAGAGCCCCCATTGCAGGTGCCGATGCAGAAGGTGTGGACGAGGGAGCAGTCGAACACACACAGGAAGAAGTTCAACCACGACGATCGGCTCCTCTTTTGGCCAGACAACATTTGGACGAGGGATTAACATGATTGGGACAGTTTGTTTTTGTTGTTATCTCCCTTGGAGACGGTTCCAGCGTCTTTCCTGTCCTTTGTGACTTCATGTATATTTTTGAAAAATGAAAAATCAGTACGGCTGATGAGGTCTACTGATCAAAGTAGACGAAAGCTCCCGTTATGGTGGTTATATATATAATATATATATATATCTATATATATATATATATATACATATATATATAGATATATACATATAAACAAATTTGAACTTATAATATATATGTACTATATATATATATATATATCTATATATATATATATATATATATATATATATATATATATATATATATATATCCCGTAGTCATTTTCATTTTATCTTCACAGCAAGACTCCTCCCAGTTTCACAGTTTTTCTGCTTTTTTTTCAAGTAGGTTAAGCAACAGTATTAAACACAATTCTTTTCGAAATCACACTATCTTGTTCGCTGTTCTCATCCAAATCCTCTAAGAAGTATGAGCTATGAAGAGTGTTTGTAAGTGGATACAGACATACATACATACATACATACATACATACATACATGTCTGTATATATGTGTGTGTTTGTCGGATGGTGAACATAAGAAAGAAATGTTGACTGATACAGTAGGTGAGGCAAAGAGGATTACGAGCGCTCTGAAGGATTTGTGATATAGAAAAATAAAGTCTCCCTCGAAGGCAAAAAGATGGACTGCATAAAGGACATTAAAAGGATCGTTGGGTGCGACTTTTTATGTAAGCATAAAAGATTCGTTGGGGCGGAAACGTTTTTTATTTGTAAGTGAGGCAGAGGGCGCTTGGATGCGAGTGGATACAGAAATGGAAACCGTCGGGGCGTGCTTTCTACAAAGTATAAATGGAGAGAGGAATGTTAGTAAAATTGAGACGCCTATACATTAGAAAACTGAGTTCGATGGGAGCCCTACGAAATAGGGGCACGCATGGACAATAAAATTGAGTTAAATGGCAACAAATATAGAAGTCAAGTTAAATACATCAAATGGAAAGAAGCGATTGGTATGAATATTTTTGCAAATTAATCTTTTCGGAGGAAGGTGGGAGGCATTGAAAACGTCAAGTTCATTGAGTGGCAGAAATTTTCGAACGAAAGAGCACATCCAACCAAGGGAGAAAGATTGTTTGATGAATAACGATGAATGATGAGGTAGATATATAAAGTTTTGTTCGACCGCCATGGTAACTGACTTTTACATATTATGAGGTTCATCCGTGATGCATCCGTGGACGAGGAATGTGGATGTGCCCTCAATACTAATTTACTTTGAGGCTAATTCAATCTGGGGGGAATTTTCCATTATTAGCTTATATATTACATATACATTTATGGTATGTAATGTTCTCCTGTTTATTTTTTACTTGTTCGTCTCTCTCTCTCTCTCATCTCCTCTCGTCTCTCTCTCTCTCCGGCCTCTCCCTTCTCTCTCTCTCTCTCTCGTCGTCTACCGAAGCAGGTTTATTATCAAGCAATACTTGACAGAACCTGTCTTGTATTTACTCTATCGGAGGCTAAAATTAAATTCCTCTTAGAGTACGGGTTTAGGTACACTCACGAAGCTCAAATATATGTATAGTATAGGTCGTCGAGGGTTTAAATAGCTTTATTGGAAATATTCAAATTCAGCTAAGCTATATTACAGTATGGAGCCTCGCATCGGGTGATGGCGGATATGGGCGAATGCTCCAATATCCAGGGGAATCTCTCTCCTTGGATCTTGCCCTAAAGATATTCAAATTTATTCCATCCATAGGAGAAACTCCCCTGTATGCCTTTAATATCAACCCGAGAATTTTGTGCTTTTCATAAATATTAGAGAGATTGTAGAGACGTCACTATAATATCAAGCTCCTTTGACAGGGTAATGACTTAGTTACACTGAAGTTTAATTGGCTAACATTGGAATTAAAACGATCGCCAGTTTTATTATAGATAAAACATAAATTTTACACACGGCAAGAAAATCAAGAATTGAAGCAACTCGGATTGGAGGACTTTAGCTAATAAATGGGCTGTTTACTTTTACAGCACCGGACGATTTTCGTAGCCTGTTGTTGTTCGACGAATTGCTCGTTCATAGCGCTTCTCGGCAGTCACTTGGTTTGTAGGTTGCATATTCGCTCGAATCGATGTCGTTAATCATCTGATACGGTTAACACTTACTCGGGGAGTAAGCCTACAAACTTTGTTGTTGCTGTTTTTGTCGGGGGGTTAGGCGAGCCCTTTGGAAAAGCCTAAAAAGGTCTGAAAAAGGTGTTTTGCTTTGAGTTAAAGTTACATGAATTTTAGGATAGGATATTTATGATTCATCTATTAGAATGAAAATGTATAAAATAATGCGCATGTTAGACGGTACAGAACCATTATTTTTAATAAAATATAGTGCATTTATTTCAATTTCCGTTGGTGAAACAACGTGCTGTTTGGCCGTAGATTTTGCCCTATTTGGTTATTTCGTTATGAAATTGATAATTAGCTTTGCTGTTTAATGCTATGTTTCTAAAGTAACGACTCGCTTGGCTTCAAAAATGTTCTGTAATCCGTAATTTCTGTTATTTTGTCACTTTGTTTTTAACTAATTATCTAATTCTTTTAAATTTTTTTCATTTACTTGTCCATCACTGTATTTGACTGTGATCAGCTACTTGTAGGGGCAGCTTCCATGATGTTCGTTAATCCGTAATTTTTCTTATTTTGTCACTTGGATTTTAATCAGTTACTTGATCTATTTGTATTTTGTTTATTTATTTGTCAATTACTGTATTCAAATGTAATCACCTACTTTTAAGTTACTCCTTTTTTTTGTCGCCTGGTTTTCCAGCTAATTATTTGTATAATTGGTAATTCGTTCATTTGTTTGTCGAATACTGTATTTGACTGCAATAAGCTACTTTTAATTTGCAACTTCCTTAATGTTCGTTATTCCGTATTTTTTTTTCGGCCACTTAGTTTTTAATTAATTATCTCATCCATCTTGTCCGTTACTGAATTTGGTTGTAATCAGCTACTAATTAGATACAACTTCCGTAATGTTCGTTCATCCTTTTTTTCTTTCTGGGATCACTTAGTTTTTATTTAATCATTTTGTCCATTACTGATCTAACTGTAAATCAGCTACTCATTAGGTGCAACTTGCAATAATCTACTCATAAGGACAACTTCTGGGCAATAAACGTCCGCATTCTATTTGCACTCTCGAAGGGAAGCAACATCCAGCGCCTCGATGCCCGAGAAGTGAGGCCAAGAAAAACAGCAGCAATTTTACTCTTCCATCAAACTTTGCACACTTTCTGGGCATCAATCCGGCCGCTTTGGCGTCGAAAGAATTCCGCGCCGTCGCCGTCTCCCAACGCGTGTCATATTAGCATTATTGCCGGACGACTATCATTGCAAAACGTGATTTTCGCAAGAATCATCATTGGCGCTCTTCTGGGCAGAGACCATCGCTGATATGTTTTTGTCGTTTCTTTTCTGCGACGAATCACATCGCCCTCGAATTTGTTCGTTCGTTATTATGTCAGCCAGCAAATTCATTCTATAAAGCATTTCCCCTTTGCACTTTATTTTCATTTGTACGAAGCTACTTCCTATTGTCTTCTGTGCCTTCTTTCAAATGAATAGCTTATCTTTTGCAAGCTCAAATTTCAAGTCAGTAGCCCTTGCAGGCTCATTCCATCTGAAGAGAGGATTAACTTCTGAATAATAATAAAAAATTCCTACATTCTTAAATTTTAATTAATAGTAATAACAATTAATAATTTTTTCTACACGTTCTTAAATCGCTCTTAGGTCACACATGCTTTTAATAATAAAGAAGCGAGGATACGTATGACTCAGTAAAGTTTTAGAGATACTGCTCCTATCATCGATTGAAATCATATCTTAGCTTTCTAAATGGAATACATTTCTAAATGGAAATACCCGAATATCCAATTTATTCACGAAAGCCTCCATTACGTTGTATAGCTTACCGAATATAATGTTTATTTAAATTTGGCAATTTCTACAATGGAGTGACAGATAAAAATATATAAATATGTGAAATGAATAGATGAAACGTATTTGGATAGGTAAGTCTCGAGAGTTTTAATTTTTGCATACGATAAAATAAACAAAGTGACGACTGATTCAAAAATATTGCTGACCGCTCAAAAGGTGTACATATATATATATATATATATATATATATATATATATATATATATATATATATATATATATATATGTGTGTGTGTGTGTGTGTGTGTGTGTGTGTGTGTGAGAGAGAGAGAGAGAGAGAGAGAGAGAGAGAGAGAGAGAGAGAGAGAGAGATGACATGCTCTGATTATAAGGAAGGAAAGACAATTAAAGATTTAATACATACTCAGATTTTCAGAGCACACCCTTCTCTATCATTTAAACAAAAAATTAAAGTATTTCTCCGGATGCCACGGTCAACACATTATAGATATAAATAAATAAATTAAATATATATTTATATTGTATATATATATATATATATATACATATAAATTATATATATATATATATATATATATATATATATATATAATAATATATGTGTGTGTGTGCGTGTGTGTCTGTGTGTCTGTGTCTGTGTGTGTGTGCGCATTAAGACTACAAATGTCCTTTAATATCTAATTCGCTCTACCTCGGAATTAATATATCTTCATATATGTTACCCCGAAGGGGAATTTTTTAGTTGATAATAATTTTCGTCGGCTCCCGGACGCGAAACCTAGGAACCAAAAAATCAGGACGTAAAAGTGAACCACAGATGTATACCTACGTCCTGATTTCTTTGTTCCTAGGTTCGCACCCGGGAGCCGACGAAATTATTATCAACTAAAAAAATTCCGCTAAACCGTTTAACCTATATGAAAATATATTAATTCCAAGGTAGAACGAATCAAATATTAAAGGACATTTGTAGTTTAATGCGTATATATGAATGACGGTGATGTGATCACACACACACACACACACACACACACACACATATATATATATATATATATATATATATATATATATATATATATATATA
Organism: Macrobrachium nipponense; assembly: GCF_015104395.2. Lineage (NCBI taxonomy): Eukaryota > Metazoa > Arthropoda > Malacostraca > Decapoda > Palaemonidae > Macrobrachium > Macrobrachium nipponense. The sequence goes on from NC_061109.1 coordinate 43,655,866, forward strand.
TATATATATATATATATATATATATGGGTGAATGTGTGTGTAATTCCTACAGTACTAAAATAAATAACTTGAAGTATTGAAGGGGATATATTAGAAATCCTTAGAGTAAAATCTAACATTAGAATATCAAAACAAGACAACCTTCGAAGATCCCAAGTCACTATTGACAGGATATATAAAACTGGCTTGCAATTGCCAAAGTCCCCCAAGAATCGCGGACAACGTTACAGCCTTTGTAATTACAACCGCGGCTCCCGATAAAGCCTTTGATCCTCCACTATTCAATAAAGCGACGCTAAATTACTTGTAGGTCCTGAAATTTGGTTACGAAAAACAGACGAGGGGGAAGTCCCTTGGTTCTTACTCGTTCCTGAATGACTCTCGGCCCATAACACGATTACAAAATGAATTTTACACATTATAGTTTTTTAAACAATGCGCAAAAGATCTGGAACCGAGGGGTCTAATTAAAAATAGAGGGGAGAATTCTTCATTATTTGAGCTAAAATGAAGATTTATAGTAAACCCCTCGTTAGCTTTATGAAATTATCAACTGCAACGGGATTAAGGTAACGTGGATAACATGGAATTAAACCTTAATGAGAGAGAGAGAGAGAGAGAGAGAGAGAGAGAGAGAGAGAGAGAGAGAGAGAGAGAGAGAGAGTATAATGAAATTTGAATTAAACCAATAAGAAACTAAGCAGAGACTTTAGAACAATTTAACTTGTGTTGACGGTAACTAACAAGGGAGGTAGTGGGCAGAAAATGAATATAGGTGAAAGAGTCCCATTTTACACCTTCCAGCAAAATAAGTGGTGCCGGAGAAAAACTGTCCTATTGTAATTTAGGCTTTAATTTTATTCATTTACAGAAATAACTCAGATTTATTTCTCCTATAACCGAGGTCCTTCACTGATATACGCAGAATGAAGTACAGTATATTTTTTAATTTATTATTTTCTGTGCAATAAAAGGTGGTCTACACCTACGGCAAATAACCCAGGTTAAGACCTGCCCTTGTCCAGCCTTGAGCCAGCATCTTTCAACACTAACCCCTCTGTCGTTTAACACAGAATGAACACAACAAAACGTCCCTATAATTGGGACTGCCATCCCGACCCTCGCTTATATTACCGTCATTTTTTGACGGGATAGGTATACTAGTAGTGCATATTTTTCAAATAAAGCGCCAGCTATGATAGAAGACAAGTAATAAGATTGCCAATGTAGTTTCTACTCGAATGAAATCCTGGAGTAAGAGATTGGGACGAGCAGTTCGAACAGTTGTCTCTTTTTGTTGGAAGAGATCAAGAGCTGACGTTAAATATAACTAAGATTTTAACAAATCATTCTACCAAATGCAACCGCATGCAGCAATCTAAATCAAACTAATACAATATATTCTGAGTCATAACTTATTTTCTACGGTAATGTTCAGTGCATATTAAGATTATTAAATTCTTTGTACAGCTGTTATAATAGCACTGAGCACTGCAGAACTAAATTTAAGCACTTTTAACATTCAATACATCTTTTACGTAATAGAGACAAAATTCACACTTGACCACATGCATAAGCAAAAACAGAAAGTCCCAAAAATATAATATTGAAATTAATATATTTTTTAACTGATTTTCTACGTAATATTCATTGTCCAATATTTATGCAATTTTTAAAGTGATTTTTGAAACAGAAATTAGGCCTCAAAACAAGAGCAAATCATAAATCTCAAATAAATAACCAAAACTATAGTCGAAAATTCGAGTAAAAAGACTAGTGTAAATTGAGACAAGGATGGGAGGTCCCTCAAACAAGCTCATAGGGGATGAAAAACAAAACAAACAGTTGCTGTAGATGTTTGTTTAGTTGCTTACCCTCGGAATTCCTAATACACTTGCGCCGGAATTTACTATGGACCCTTCCTTTTTCACGCCCAAGTCCCACTTCAAACGCAAGTAAACATAAAGGTAGGCCTAAGGTGTAGTAGGTTTTGAGCTTCATCCCCACCTTGAAAATACATCTACTAGGCTTCTTCCTTTATGGGGAAAAGGTGTATGGGTTTTATATATATATATATATATATATATATAAATAGTATATATATATATATATATATATATATATATATATATATATATATATATATATATACACACAGATAAATAAAAGTAATGCCACGGAGGGAAATGGAAAACGAGAACTGCCTGAGATATTTCGGTCTTGACGACCCTTTACTATAAGAGGGAAGACTAAGTCAGTTCTCGTTTTTTATTTTCCTCTGTGGCATGACCTTTACTTATACACATAGCATCACGTCTTATATATTTCGTGATCAGGTTATTCATATACATATATACATGTGCATGCGTGTGTGTATGCGAGCTCTTTACATACATACACATATATGTATGTATGTATGTATGTGTATGTATGTATGTATATATATATATATATATATATATATATATATATATATATATATATATATATATATATATATATATATAAATTTTGGGCGCGTGCTTGGTACAGTTAAACTGAAAGGGGAGGTCACTGAGTTTTAAAATGCTTTTAACATCGAAGAGTGAATATTTTATATTCATACACAGTTAAGGACGCATGCAATTCTTTGCTTTAAGTACGAATCACTGAGACTGCTTTACATATTTCTGTTTCCAAGACAAAAGGCGCAGCAGGACTTATGCAAAGCTTCGAAACAGATTTTCCTGAAGTCAGCAAGATAAAATATGCTCCATGCTATCATTATTTTTTGCACATAACGCATTTTTCACTAAATAATTTTGAGATTTCACACCAATAATTAAGCTTCTCCACAGAAAGGCTATTCGTTTTCATACAATATTATGCTTCAAAGGAAATCAGACTAGAAATAAGCATACTATACAAAGCGTTTGAAACTAACAAGAAATATTACTGAATCATTCCTAAAACCAATGTATATATATAAAAAAATCTCCAAACAAAAGACGAAGGGAAAAATGCCAACAGCCGACGATATTTACGGAGCTTAGAGACCACCCTCAGCAAATGTATATAAATGGATGTTCGAATTCCCTACGAGAAAATGAGAAGAAAAGATAGGGAATAATAATGATAATATAAAAAGATTGATTCGAAAAACGTCTAAGGGAGGGTTTGAAACGACCTTCTTGGGTGGGACGCTGATATTTGATGGACTTTTTAATGGTTTTTTTGTGATACTCGGGAGATTCAGAGTAGACTCTAGAGATGGGCGTAGAGCCTCTCCCAGATTAAAGGAAAAAAAATATTCGACCGTCCAGTTGGCAAGTCAAGATGGGTGGGTGGGTGGTGAGGAGTGGGGAGAGGAAGCTATGCAAGAATTTATTTTGAATCTTGGAGAGCAGATTGATAAATATGGAACGCCTGTACCGGAGTACACGAAAAGACACTTGGTGTTGGATCTCTTATTCCATTTGATCCTTACACCTTGAATATTGCAGCTACCACAATGACCACGCCCCTTCTCCATCTTTCTCTGGCACCTATGGAACGAAGGCTGAGTGAAAGTGCTCTCTCTGTTTTTCTTTTTGGATTTTCTTTTGGCAAATGGTGCATCTCTTCCTTAGATACAATG
>NC_061109.1:43659981-43674981 GCF_015104395.2 Macrobrachium nipponense
AACTGCTTCCTAAGAAGTAAACGATCACAGGATATAACTCCTTCCTATTTCCATTTCATCGCTCTTTCTTTTCCCGTTGTCCTCAGGGAATCCCCTACCAAGGCTTTTGAGGAAAGGAGTGAAGGTCATTTACTGTTATTCTTGGCATTTGTGTCCTCTCAGAGAGAGAGAGAGGAGAGACGAGAGATGAGAGAGATAGAGAGAGAGAGAGAGAGAGGAGAGAAGAGAGAGAGAGATTTTTCCTGTACAGATTCTACTGCTCAAGATAAAAGTGTTGTCACGTTTCATCCTGTGATATTTTTCTATATATGGAAGAATCAGAGAGAAATGTAATAAAGAAAAATCACTGAACACAGCCTTAACGAAGGGTTTCCTTGATAGAGAGAGAGAGAGAGAGAGAGAGAGAGAGAGAGAGAGAGAGAGAGAGAGAGAGAGAGAGAGAGACTCCTTTGAAAATAACTCTAAGCTTTAAAACCGTCTGACATGAAGTATTTTCTCATTTATTTCCTATTCTAATAATAGTTTTTATAGTTTGGTAAAATGTGCAGACTGTAGAGAAAGGGTTAGGGGAGGGGGGATGTTTCTTCGATTTCGAAGACTGGACCAAACTGTAAAAAGGAAAAACTGAAAATAGTTTATGGGATGTAAACCATTTCCCAATGTCTACTGAATGCAAGGACAATGGCTGCGTCTTTCCTCCGTGATCGAGTAATACAATTCACTCTCAACTTGTATTGTAATATTGTATTGTAATATTTTATTTACATTTTTATTTATTTACTAATTTGTTGACATATTTGTTTTTCTAATAACTGATCTCCTCTTTTTGTATTTCCCATTACATCCTGATACTTCTTTCGAAACAATGAACACAATATTCTATGGAACCTTTAATTCTTGAATTCTTAATCAGTGGCCCCAGTGGGCTTGCTCCATATGAACAGGGTTTCAATCTGAATAATAATCTAATAATCAATAATAATAAGTAATAATAATAATAATAATAATAATAATAAAATAATAATAATAATAATAATAATAATAATAATAATAATAATAATAATAATAATAATAACAATGCTGGCGTTGATGAAGGTTACTTCACTGTAAAAATGGTCTTTATTATAAAATGTGAAAAATAGACTTTGCAGAGTTACGAATAATCTGCCGCTTGTGTTGACACCATAACTGATATATAACTGTAAGTATACGCCTACCGATATTATATTTAATGTACAAATTGTGCTACAGCCCTGTAACTTAATAAATAATGATAGCCAAATCAAAGCACAATTACACAAAGCTATTGACAGGTTAATTATGTCAGTTCTATTTACTGATGCAAATGTGCAAATGATATCGAGGTTCTACTGACGTTAAAGTCATTAATGTGAGGGCTATATTACACTCCCACTGCCATATTAAGTAATGTCAAAATGTTATACAGTCTCATCTATACTACAATTAACCTATTAATCATACAACACTTATTTGCGAATCATTAAAAATGTAAAAAATAATACCGCGCAGGAGTGAAATTCAGAAACCACGTAAGTCAGCAGAAGGAATGAAAAAATTAGATATAACTTAATAAAAAAAAAGGCATTAAAAATGTCAAACAAATGAAAATATTTAGGCAGTGGTAAACAAACAGAAACTAGAAAGCAAGCCCTCTTAAACAAGTCCTGGTATTGCTAAAGAAAAGGCAAATCTAATAAGTGTCTCACCAAATGAGATTTTCTTTCGACTCTTTTATTTTAGGATTCTCTCTCTCTCTCTCTCTCTCGTCAGTCTCGCTCCCCCGGACTTTCTCCTCTCGCCTTCCTCCTCCCTCTCCGATCTCTCCCCTCCGCACCTCACTCCACCGCGTCGCCCTCTCTTCCTCTCATTCTCATCTCCCCTCGTCTCACCTCCTTTCCTGCTCCCTCAACGCTCCCGTCTTCCCCCTCTCACTCCTCCGATCGCTCCCCGCTCCTCATCCTCCCTCTCCTCTCCTCTCTCCTCAAGTCTCCTCAGTCATCTCCTCTCTCCTCCATCTCTCCTCGGGGATCTTCTCTCTCTCTCATCGATATCAGTTTCTTAATTCTTATATTTTATCAGACAACACATATTCGGATTACGGTGACAATTTTATCTTACCTAGTTGGTTTTCTTAAGACAATAGGGACTTCTCGTGATGCTAAAAAAAAAAAAACATCAAATAAGTCTCAGAAGGAAAGGATGGGACCCCACGCAAGTTACTAAGCTAATTCATGCTCTTTCTTATACTTGTTGCTAAAATAATAAATTAAAATACTTTGAAACTTTACCCCGGTTAACTAAAGCTAAATCAAGCAAGAAAATATATTGTACCTGAAATTTCGGTAGATAATAATACTTGTTCATAGCTTTCTATTACAGTTTACACTAATTTGTTTCCTGGTCCCTTTTACATAATTATACATACAGTGTGTACACAAACACTCACACACACACGCACGCACGCACACACACACATATATATATATATATATATATATATATATATATATATATATATATATATATCTATATATATCTATATATATATATATATATATATATATACATATATATATTATGATATATATATATATAGATATATATATATATATAGATATATATATATATATATACATAAGGAAAATGATCGAAGGCTGATGATGGGAATTAATGAGGAAACAAATGAAATTCAATAAAGGATTTAATGCTCTTCTTTCACTTGTGATTAAATGATGATGTAGAGGTTCTATTTCGATCAAAAAGGGGTTTTGTTAATATCCTCGTATTTGACATCTCAAAAATTAATCAAATCAATTCAGATTGGTGTAATAAGCGACTCTCTCTTTTTCTCTTGTCTCTTTTCCGAGTAGGGACCAGGAACAAAAGACCGGCAATCTTTCGACAAAGAGAATCTCTCATTGGGAGATTTAACATTCATTACAGAAAAGATTCGTTACGTTATTAATTCCCTTATGCGCAATCGTTCCATACACGATAAAATACTTTTGTTATAATAACAAGGCGTGATCCGACCAACAACTTACTCGAGGTTTATGTTAAAAGCTATGGTCAAATAGTTGTTTCACTCACGAAAATTAAAATAAATACGCTATATTTCATTAAAGATAATTTTTCTGTACTGTTTAACATGCACATTATTTATTTTTTATATTTTCATTGTAATAAATCAATCATCAATATCTTGATCCTAAAATTCCTGGGTCTTTAACTCAATGCAAAACAGCTTTTTCAGACCTTTTTAGGTTTTTCCTTGGACCTTCCCTACCAACTCTCAACAAGAACAACGAAACAAAATAGTTTGTAGTCTTACTCCCCGAGTTAACAAAAACATGGAACTCTGGAACAGGTTAAATATAACAGTTAGCACAAATTGTGTCCGCTTACGATTCTGGATGTAAGAGGCGTTCGTATTTAATTGAGATCTTTATTGTAAGACCGGTCTTAAAAAATACATCTGGGAAAATGAATGATTTTGGGCTAACTTTGCTGACTCCTCAAAAAACTGAAGCGTCCAGAATCCTTGCGCGTTCGATAGTGTAGCGTAAGCATTGTCATTATGTATGCCATACAATGGACAAATGCAGGATACTAAAGACCATCCATGTATAGATTTCTGAAGAGTATTTTTATAAAATATATATAATGAATTCGAGATAAAAAAAAAAAAGGCTTGTCTTTTACAAAGTTCTGAAGTGTATTATTATATATAAGTAATAAATTCGACACAAATATAATCCTTCTCGTATTGATTTCCCACAACGTATTATTATAAAGATATTAAGCATGAGCCCCCCCAAAATATCTTTTTTTTTTTTAGATTTTTGAAAAAAAGACGAAGATATTTTTGGGGAGCTCGAGTTTAATATCTTCATAATAATACGTTGTCAGAAATCTACACGGTACGAGAAGGGTCTTATTTGTGTCGATTTTTTTTCTTTATTCATTTATTTATTTATTTTTTTTCATTTTTTAAGTTCCACATTGGACTAGTGGTTTATGCGCTCGGCTACTAATCCGGAACCAGAGGAATTTATTCCTGGTGATAGAAATTCATTTCTCGATATGATGTGGTTCGGATCCCACAATAAGCTGTAGGTCCCGTTGCTAGGTAACCAATTGGTTCCTAGCAATGTAAAAAAAATCTATTTCTTCGGGTCAGCCCTAGGAGAGCTGTTAATCAGCTCAGTGGTCTGTTTAAACTAAGATATACTTAACTTTAACTTCGACATACCACCACACCTCTGGCCCTTTCATCTCTTAAGCCATTTATTCTACACAAACAGCTCATCTCAACAGTTTAACAATTTATTTCTCTCTCATCGTCCATATGCCAGTTCCACACAGAAAAACTGGCTCAAGCTTCATGCATTACCAGCTTGGGTTCTACTGACACTCCTGGATTCTTCCCAAGTACTTCTTATCCTCCTCGCTTCGCCTATGACACCTTTTCTATTATTTTACCAGTATCTAGTAGCAATACACCCAAATACTTATACGTGTGTAAACCAAAGACTTCCACCATCCACAGCCTCAGCTTGGTTTTCAACCAGCACCATTCATCCACACTCCCACTCCCACTCAGGCCCAAAATCTTCTTTCATCTCATCAATCCCTCCGTCATCTGTTTTGTGATCTGCCTTTACCTCTCCCTTACCTCCCAAATGTAACAGTCTTCTAAAAGGCCCTTCAATGGAATCAAGCCTCATTCATTTTAGACAGCATCTTTCCCTTTGCGAGTTCTCCTACAGTTCACGCCGACCTTCTCCTCCCTAGTTTCATCTCTCGCCCCTCAAATGATCCTTATATGTTAGTTTAACTGACCACTGAGCTGATTAACAGCTCTCCCAGGGCTGGCCCGAAGGATTAGATATTTTTACTTGGCTAGGATTTGTTTGTATGAAGTTTTTACGTTGCATGGAACCAGTGGTTATTCCGCAACGGGACCAACGGCTTTACGAGACTTCTGAACCACGTCGAGAGTGAACTTCTATCACCAGAAATACACATCTCTAACCCCTCAGTGGAATGGCCGAGAATCGAACTCGCGGGCACCGAGGTGGCAGGTCAAGACCATACCGATCACGCCACTGAGGCGCTTACTTGGGTAGGAACACATAGCAAGGGGGCCTACAGCTTATTGTGTCATCCGAACCACATTATATCGAGAAATGAAATTCTAATCACCAGAAATTAATTCTTTTGATTCCACGTTGGCAGAGCAGGGAATCGAATCGAACTCGCAACTACCGAATCGGTAGGCCGAACATGTAAACCATTCGTCAAACGAAGGAACTTTCTTAAGTAAAACTATTTTTTCCTCATCCCTCTAATTATAGGTGTTCATATTCCTTCTTTATGCCCTCCTATACCCACAAACACTGTTTCCTGGCTCTATGGTGCCATCATGGAACTTTTCATATTCATTTTATACGTCTCAACCTATGCATACCCACACACACACACACACACACACAAACACACACACACACACACACCAACACACATATATATATATATATGATATAATTTATAATTAGACACAAATATACATATATATATATAATATTATATATAATATATATTATAATATATAAATAATATATATTATATATATGTAACCACCAATTGAGCCATATTGAACTCATTAGTTAATAGCTAATTGTGGAGGTAGCCACTAATTTGTACTCCTATCAGCAGCCAAGCCTATTTTGAGAATAGTCCTATTTCTTACATCATAAGACTCTTACATAATGAGCGTAATGAGCTAAAGGTTAGGAGATCTAAAAGAATTAAAATATGAGTGATTATTGTTCCCGAACATCAAGACATATAATTCTAAACTGTAAATTTGCTTTCACTACACACACACACACACACACACACACACACACACACACATATATATATATATCTATATATATATAAATATATATATATATATATATATATATATGTATATATATATATATTAGCCATCTTCAATTCAAGAGTTAACTGCATGTAACGAGTTATAGGTTAAGAAATGTAAGAGTTAAAAGCTGAGTAAGTTTAGGTTGCCGAACTCAAGGAACATATATTCGAATCTAAATTTGCTTTAAATTTCTACCAATTGAATTCAACGAAGTCATAGGACATAAAAACTGATGAGGGGAAAAAACACCTGAGCAAACAGACAAACGAGAAAATAGGTCCATTACGCTAGCCACCAATAAAATAAGATAAATAAAATATCAAGACTGATTAAACCTAAAATGGATGAAACTCAAGAACCAGCGGAGACAAATAAAAGGGGGGTGGGGTGGGGGGGCGGGTAAGGGTGGGGGGGGGAGTCTTCCGAACCAAGAGAAGAGGTTGGAAGGGCAAAGAAACACTCATGACTCGAGGGTCAGCGTAACTCAAGCTTGGAACTGGATGTCCCTGAGTTCGGTGGTTGAACTTCGCTGAAAAACAACTTGATGGTGAAGGAGGGAGAGGGAAGTTCTTACGTCGAGGTTTACTTCTTAATTTCAACATGCAGATATATATATATTATATAGGAATAATATATATGATATATAGTAGTATATGATATATATATATACATATGTATATATATATATATTATATATAGATATATATACTATATATATATATATCTATATGTATATATATATATATATGTAATATATATTTTTATCTCTATATATATACACATAAACTTTCTTCCTCCGCAAAGAGCCCTGACACTGTCTATATGTATTGTGTCGATGTATCGCATTCACGTTGCGATAACACGGGAACCGTACCCGTCCTGCTCCTCCATCCGGAATCCGGAGGTGTCCGGATGAAACGTTACCTTGTTAGGAGCACCGGCCAACCCTTGAATACTAATGACTCAAAACAGTGTAGTACTGGGCCACCCGGATTCTCTCCTGGACTGCTCGAATCAATAAGTCACTTCGAAGCTTCGAATATGTCAGTGTCACGTTTCCACAGCCAAGGGGGGAAGAAGCGGGTTTTGCATTCTCTCTCCGTCTCTTCATTTCGTATTTTCATGATTTCATTTGGTTGGTCAATTTTTTTTTTACTCAAGGAGCTTCCTCAACCTTTAAAATGAAAGAATGACTTGCTACACTCTGAGAGGAGAGAAGGAGATCGAGAGAGAGAGAGAGATAGAGGAAAAAAAAAGAAAATTTAAGAATTTTCGGGTGAGTTGTGGAAACCGAGTGTGTGCTTGAACACTAGAGGGGAAAAAGAAGAAACCAGGAAAAACCCTATATATATTTAAATTATACAAAAAATATATATATATATATATATATATATATATCTATATATATAATATATATTATATATTATATATTATAACATATATATATATATGATATATATATATATTATATCTTATATATATGTTGTGATGTGTGTGTGTTTGGGGGTGTGTGTGCGTGTATTTATATACATACACATAAGTACGTACTACAGTATTGCTATAACTTGTTTTGCGTATATGCACCTGCAAGTATGTGTGTCTGTGTGTATATATATTACATTATGTGTCAATCTATGTGTTATATTATATATACATATACACACATATATATATATATATATTTATATGTGTATGTTGCCTATCCTTGGAAACCTTCTTAAACAAGTTGAGGGCAATGGGCACGGGGTCTCCCGCTTGACCCTACCTTTGCGAACGTCTTCATGTGGTCCCTGGAGGAGCACATTTGGACGAATAGCCCTGACCTATCGCCCTCTATTTTACTCACGCTATGAGGCTCTTTTACTCATGTTATGTAGCTGTTTTACTCACGCTAGTAGCTGTTTTACTCACGCTATGAGGGCTCTTTTACTCACGCTATGAGGGACTCTTTTACTCATGTTATGTACTGTTTTACTCATGCTATGTGGCTGTTTTAATCACGCTATGAGGCTGTTTTAACTCCATGTTTTCATGTAGCTGGTTTACTCACGCTATGGTGGACTGTTTTAATCACGCCCTATGGAGGCTCTTTTACTCAAGTGGTTGTAGCTGTTTTACTCGCTCTATGAAGCTCTTTTATTCATGTTATGTAGCTGTTTTACTCACGCTATGAGGCTCATTTACTCATGTTATGATGTAGCTGTTTTACTCACATTATCTAATTGGGGGAAAAAAAAAAAAAGCTCATTTCACTCATGGTTATGTAGTGTTTTTAACAATTATGTGGACGGCTCTTTCGTCTTATTCAAACATGAGTTCGCACTAGACAGGATCCTGGATTTTGCTAACAGTTACCATAGCAATATTAGTTTGAGAATGGGAAAAGAATAAAACTCAAATTAGCCCCCCCCCCTTAGATATTCTGATCTCTAAGGTGCGGTTGGTGGGGCGGGCGGGGCTGAGGGGCGGGTGTTGGCGGGGGTGGGGTGTGAGGGGGATCGGTTGGTGAACGATTGAGCTATAGTTTAGGGGGTTCGAAGTTTTGTTGGTTAAGTGTAAAAATGTATATGTATGTGTGTGTGTATTATATATATATTATATATATATATATATTATATATATATATATATATTTACACACCTACATACATACACTCGTACATATACAATTTTTACATTTTACACTTAACCAACAAGCGTCGAACCCCCTAAACAAACGCTCACTCATTCACCAACCAGCCCCCTCCCCAACCCCGCCCGCCCCACCAACCGCACCTTAGAGATCAGAATAACTAAGGGGGCTAATTTTGTTGAGTTTTATTCTTTTTCCCATTCTCAAACTAATATTGCTATGGTAACTGTTAGCAAAATCCAGGATCCTGTCTAGTGCAAACTTATGTTTGAATAAGACACGAAAGAGCCGTCACATAACGTGAGTAAAACAGCTACATAACATGAGTAAAACAGCCTACATAGACCCAATGAGTCAATAGCCACATAGCGTGAGTAAAAAAGCCTCTAGCGTGAGTAAAACAGCCTCATAGCATGAGTAAAAAAGCCACATTGCGTGAGTAAAACACCTACATAACATGGGTAAAACAGCCTCATAACGTGAGTAAAAAAACCTCATAGCGTGAGTAAAAAATCTCATAGCGTGAGTAAAAGTCACATAGAGTGATTAATACAGCCTCATGGCGTTAGTAAAACAGCCACATAGCGTGAGTAAAACAGCCACATAGCGTAAGTAAAACAGCCTCATAGCGTGAGTAAAACAGCCACAGAGCGTAAGTAAAACAGCCTCATAGCGTGAGTAAAACAGCCACAGAGCGTGAGTAAAAAAGTCTCATAGCGTGAGTAAAACAGCCTCATAGCGTGAGTAAAACAGCCACATAGCGTGAGTAAAACAGCTACATAACATGAGTAAAACAGCCTCATGTGTGAGTAAAAAAAACTCATAACATGAGTAAAAGTCACAAAGTGTGAGTAACACAGCCTCATAGCGTTAGTAAAACAGCCACAAAGCGTGAGTAAAACAGCCTCATAGCATAAGTAAAAAAGCCTCATAGCGTAAGTAAATGAGCCACATAGCGTAAGTAAAACAGCCTCATAGCATGAGTAAAACAGCCACATAGCGTGAGTAAAACAGCCTCATAGCGTGAGTAAAACAGCCACATAGCGTGAGTAAAAAAGCCTCATAGCGTGAGTTAAACAGCCTCATACCGTGAGTAAAACAGCTACATAACATGAGTAAAACAGCCACATAGCGTGAGTAAAACAGCTACATAACATGAGTAAAACAGCCACATAGCGTGAGTAAAACAGCTACATAACATGAGTAAAACAGCCTCATAGCGTGAGTAAAACAGAGGGCGGGAGGCCAGGGGCCATTCGTCCAAAATGTGCTCCTCCAGTAGAAACATGTTTCTGTTTATTAGTGTTATTAGTGTTGTTTACGGACTTTGCAGCCTCGTAGCGCTGCTGCTGGGAAGTCTCTTTGAGACTTCATCTATTACTGGTAATAACAATAAACCTTTGGACCTTCAAATAGCCCGTCGCTTTGGAAGGTTTCCTATCCATATGGAGAAGAAAGACATCTGCTCCCTCGCTTCGGTTCAAAAGCCTCTGGTAGCCATCGAACTCCAGGGCAGCAAGACTCATGACGATTTCCCCTTCCTGGAGAATTTCAAGAATCATAGAGTTCTTGAGTACTTCATTGTCGAAGGGAAAGCTGTCCCAAACAGTGTTCTCGATAACTTGCTCGGTTACCTGACATTGCTGGCCGTTGCGGGAGTTTCCTTCCTCGTTACAAGATGGCTCTTAGGTGATGGTTCTGAGGAAGACTCTTCTACATCTGGGACGGGCAAATCTGGATCTCGTGACAGTGGGACTGAAAACACTGTCTCTGATTATCAAGGAAATGTCGGCGCCGATGAAAGGAGCAGGAAAAGGACAGGAAGATATCAGATCTTCAAGAGAAAGTTGAAGATCTCACGAGAAAGTTAGAGCAAAGCGCCTCAACGATGGAAATGTGGAAAAAGAAGAAGGATGAAGAAATCAATCAGCTACACAAGGAGACAGAAATGCTGAAACGTGAACTTCAACAGGCAAAACAACAGTGCCTGGAAAATTCACTGAACCTCAGGACGTATTTGGAGAATGGAAAAAACGATGAGGACGTGCAAGAAAGTGACGCTGAAAGTGGAAGAACAACGGACGATTTAAAAGGTGATTCACCTTCAAGCACTAATGGGCCTCTCAGTAAAGGGCCACAGGATTCTGCAGTGGAGTACAATCGACAAGCCTTGGGTGCAAAGAAACGGCGGCCAAAACTACTACAGCAGACTCCACTAGTGATCGCCCTGTCAGTGAATACGACGATGGTCATCTTACAAAAAATGGGCGTAGAATCTCACCACCACTCGTTCAAAGAAATTTGGAAAGGGCCCAGAGATTAAAGCAGAAAGTTAACGTGAGAACGTTCCTTGTAACGCGCCATGGAAGACGATTAGATCAAGAGGAAGAGGGTAAAACTTTACGAGGAATTCTCAGGCATTACGAAGGGTACGTGGAAGAGGCTCTGCCCCGCCGAAGAAACATCCTGGACTACCTACGAGATACTCCTCTTACCATCTCAGGAATTCAGGATGCCGTCGAGGTCGGGAGAAAGATGGCGATGTCTGGGTACGCTCCCATTATTTACTGCTCTCCCGCCTTTCGCTGCGTTCAAACGGCAGACGCTATCGCTTGGGGAGCAGGCATCCAAACATCTAATTCCTTGCACATTGAACCTGGCCTTTTCGAGCCTTTTAATTCAGTGCCGCCATTTATGACAGTGGAAGAATTGACACGAGATGGATATTATAATATTGCAGCGAACTACCGACCTTACATGGAGGTGAACAGTTAAAAAGCTAATGAAACCGAAGAGGAATTTCACTGCAGGCAAGGACTGGTGACGGGAAACATTCTCCGGCACGCAAGTCAAATGGAGGCCTGGAAACCGCCATGTGTTCTCATCGTAGGCCATGCATTCACCGTCGGTAGCGTGTCCCACGTATTAATGAGTCAACCACAAATTGACAGGATTATAGAGCAATGGCACACTGACTATTTGTTCCATGAAGTAGTCACTAAAATGCATCCAATAAGGTTGGGATGAGAAAATTTCTCCCATTTTTCGATGAAGACAAAAGAAAGAGAATATTGAACGCGCTTCAGCTGTACAAAATGAAGCCTTACAGCTATAATGGATGGCACTTCCTTGCAGATGACGAGTGGGAATAAATACTTGAACGAGATAAAATATGAATGAATAGGCCCAACAATATTCCCCACCAAGATATAATTTGAAAAAAGAAAAATGCAAAGGTAACCTATAGCGTGGCTTAAAGACCCATAAGGTAATGCCTTTGTAATAAAAAGAAGAAACAAAAAAAGATTGCAGAGGCGAACCTCAGGCTGGTGGGTAAAAAACCCGTTAAAGTCAATGCCTTTGTAAAAAAAAAAAAACAAAAAAAAAAATGCAGAGGCAACCTCTGGCGGGGTGTCAAAACCCGTAAGTCAATGCCTTTGTGTAAAAAAAAAAGAATGGCCAGAGGCAACCTCTTGGCGTGGTGTAAAAAACCCGTAAGTTAAGGCCTTTGTAAAAAATAAGAAATAAAAAAGAATGCAGAGGCAACCTCTGGCGTGGTGTAAAAACCCGTAAGTCAATGCCTTTATAAAAAAAAAAAGAAAGATTGCAGAGGCAACCTCTGGCGTGGTGTAAAAACCCGTAAGTCAATGCCTTTGTAAAAAAAAAAAAATGCAGAGGCAACCTCTGGCGTGGTGTAAAAACCCGTAAGTCAATGCCTTTGTAAAAAAAAAAAAAAAAAGAATGCAGAGGCAACCTCTGGCGTGGTGTAAAAACCCGTAAGTCAATGCCTTTGTAAAAAAAAAAAAAAAATGCAGAGGCAACCTCTGGCGTGGTGTAAAAACCCGTAAGTCAATGCCTTTGTAGAAAGATTGCAGAGGCAACCTCTGGCGTGGTGTAAAAACCCAAACCGTAAGTCAATGCCTTTGTAAAAAAAAAAAGAAAGATTGCAGAGGCAACCTCTGGCGTGGTGTAAAACCCGTAAGTCAATGCCTTTGTAAAAAAAAAAAAAAAATGCAGAGGCAACCTCTGCGTGGTGTAAAACCCGTAAGTCAATGCCTTTGTAAAAAAAAAAAAAGAAAGATTGCAGAGGCAACCTCTGGCGTGGTGTAAAAACCCGTAAGTCAATGCCTTTGAAAAATAAAAAAAAAAAAAAGAAAGATTGCAGAGGCAACCTCTGGCGTGGTGTAAAACCCGTAAGTCAAGCCTTTTGTAAAAAAAAAAAAATGCAGAGGCAACCTCTGGCGTGGTGTAAAAACCCGTAAGTTAATGCCTTTGAAAAAAAAAATGCAGAGGCAACCTCTGGCGTGGTGTAAAAACCCGTAAGTTAATGCCTTTGTAAAAAAAAAAAAAAATGCAGAGGCAACCTCTGGCGTGGTGTAAAAACCCGTAAGTTAATGCCTTTGTAAAAAAAAAAAAAAAATGCAGAGGCAACCTCTGTCGTGGTGTAAAAACCCGTAAGTCATGCCTTTGTAAAAAAAAAAAAAAAAAAACAAAAATGCAGAGGCAACCTCTGGCGTGTGTAAAAACCCGTAAGTCATGCCTTTGTAAAAAAAAAGAAAGAAATTGCAGAGGCAACCTCTGGCGTGGTGTAAAAACCCGTAAGTCATGCCTTTGTAAAAAAAAAAAAAAATGCAGAGGCAACCTCTGGCGTGGTGTAAAAACCCGTAAGTCAATGCCTTTGTAAAAAAAAAAAAGAAAGATTGCAGAGGCAACCTCTGGCGTGGTGTAAAAACCCGTAAGTCAATGCCTTTGTCAAAAAAAAAAAAAAAAAAAAAATGCAGAGGCAACCTCTGGCGTGGTGTAAAAACCCGTAAGTCAATGCCTTTATAAAAAAAAAAAAAGAAAGATTGCAGAGGCAACCTCCTCTGGCGTGGTGTAAAAACCCGTAAGTCAATGCCTTTGTAAAAAAAAAAAAATGCAGAGGCAACCTCTGGCGTGGTGTAAAAACCCGTAAGTCAATGCCTTTGTAAAAAAAAAAAAAAAAAAAGAATGCAGAGGCAACCTCTGGCGTGGTGTAAAAACCCGTAAGTCAATGCCTTTGTAAAAAAAAAAAAAAAAAAAAAAAAAAAAAAAAAAAAATGCAGAGGCACCTCTGGCGTGGGTGTAAAAACCCGTAAGTCAAATGCCTTTGTAAAAAAAAAAAAAAAAAACAAAAAAAAAAAAAGAATGCAGAGGCAACCTCTGGCGTGTGGTGTAAAAACCCGTAAGTCAATGCCTTTTGTAAAAAAAAAAAAAAAAATGCGAGGCAACCTCTGGCGTGGTGTAAAAACCCGTAAGTCATGCCTTTGTAAAAAAAAAAAAAAAAAAGAATGCAGAGGCAACCTCTGGCGTGGTGTAAAAACCCGTAAGTCAATGCCTTTGTAAAAAAAAAAAAAAAAATGCAGAGGCAACCTCTGGCGTGGTGTAAAAACCCGTAAGTCAATGCCTTTGAAAAAAAAAAAAAAAAAAATGCAGAGGCAACCTCTGGCGTGGTGTAAAAAACCCGTAAGTCAATGACTTTGTAAAAAAAAAAAAAAAAAAAAGAATGCAGAGGCAACCTCTGGCGTGGTGTAAAACCCGTAAGTCAATGCCTTTGTAAAAAAAAAAAAATGCAGAGGGCAACCTCTGGCGTGGTGTAAAAACCCGTAAGTCAATGCCTTTGTAAAAAAAAAAAAAAAGAATGCAGAGGCAACCTCTGGCGTGGTGTAAAAACCCGTAAGTCAATGCCTTTGTAAAAAAAAAAAAAAAAGAATGCGGAGGCAACCTCTGGCGTGGTGTAAAAACCCGTAAGTCAATACCTTTGTAAAAAAGAAAAAAAAAAATGCGGAGGCAACCTCTGGCGTGGTGTAAAAACCCGTAAGTCAATGCCTTTGTAAAAAAAAAAAAAAAAACAAAAAAAAAAAAAAAAAAAAGAATGCAGAGGCAACCTCTGGCGTGGTGTAAAACCCGTAAGTCAATGCCTTTGTAAAAAAAAAAAAATGCAGAGGCAACCTCTGGCGTGGTGTAAAAAACCCGTAAGTCAATGCCTTTGTAAAAAATAAAAAAAAATAATGCAGAGGCAACCTCTGGCGTGGTGTAAAAACCGTAGTCAATGGCTTTGTAAAGTAAAAAGAAGAAGAAAGAAAAAAAGAATGGATAGGCAACCTCTGCCGTGGTGTAAAACCCGTATGTCAATGCTTTTGTAAGAAAAAAAAATACAAAGGCAACTCTGGCGTGGTGTTAAAACCCTATGTCAATGCTTTTGTAAAAAAAAAAGAAAAAAAAATACAAAGGCAACCTCTGGCGTGGTGTTAAAACCGTAAGTCAATGCCTTTGTAAAAGAAGAATAATAATAAAAAAAATATCAGAGGCAACCTCTGGTGTGGTGTAAAAACCCGTAAGTCAATGCCTTTGTAAAAGAAGAAGAGAAAAAAAAGAATGCAGAGGCAACCTCTGGC
>NC_061109.1:43679981-43684981 GCF_015104395.2 Macrobrachium nipponense
GAAAGTGATTATTGAGGGAATAATAGACTTCAACTAAAACATTTCGTCGCATAATAACGGCATGATGAAGACACAAATAATTCATGAAAATTTGACTACAGTTATTTAGTTATTTTAATACTGCAATAACTCTTTACACACAGAATGGTAAGGTAGTGTTTATGACACTCAAAATGTAAAGTGTAAGTTCAAATATGAAAACTGATATTTCTTGGACAGAGGGGAGGGCGAGGGGGGATGGGGGAGGTAACTACAACCAAGTGTTGACAGTAACTGAAACAGCTTCAACTGCTTGTAATTAGCTATTAAACCTTTTGCATCGAAGTTGTATTTTTCACGTAATATGCCCTAACAACAAAATTAATGACAGAATTATGTCGCTTAAGGTTTATCATTTATTTTCTTGTTTCAGAAGTGAAGTAAAGAGTTCTACTTCGCTCTTGTTGACAGCAAATTCGAGACTAAGGTAATCTGACATCGCTATTTCGGTTGAAAGAAGATCAAAGGCTTCAACAAAGAGCGACAGCGTTAACTGACGTCGGCGATGTCACGCTCCATCTGTGGGACAAAAGGTTCAAGATGATGTCTTTTTAATCTGTAATATTCAAATAACAAAAGAGTCAAACCGGTGTTTGAAGAACATGAAAAACAACTGAGATTTTGGAAGACCATGAGGAGTCATTTATCGGGAACAATATAATATATATATATATATATATATATATATATATATATATATATTATATATATTATATTATATATATATTATATATATATATATATATATATATATATATATATCTATGTATATAGATATAGATATATACGGTATATATATATAGATATATATTAACGTATATATATCTATCTATATATATATATATATATATATATATATATATATATAATATATATATATATAGATGATTGAGTAATAAAAGTCCACACTCATGTAAGATGTGTATTAAAAAAAATCTTAAAAGACGGGAGCTTTCACCTACTTGATCAGTAGACCTCATCAGCCGGTACTGATCTTTCATTTTCAAAAATATATACATGAAATCACGAAGGACAGGAAAGATGCTGGAACCGTCTCCAAGGGAGGTAACAACAAAAACAAACTATCCCAATCATGTTATTCCCTCGTTCAAATGTTGTCTGGCCAAAAGAGGAGCCGATCGTCGTGGTTGAACTACTTCCTCTGTGTGTTCGACTGTTCCCTTCTGCATAGGCACCTGCAATGGGGGCTCTTCCTTCCAATACCTGGGCAGGAGAAAGAGAGACAACCTGGGCAGTAGGAGTGGGGCAAACAACGTCTGTACCAATATTTATATTTTTAAGAATCAAATAATTTGAAAATGCATCCTCTTGGGTAAATGATTTGTTAAACTCAAACACGTTTAAATTATTAACAAGAGCCTCTTCAACTACTCTGTGTCTACCTAAGTTATTATCTCTGTAGATTACTTTCTCTCCTTCCCAGTCAATTACATGCCCTAACTTTAACGTGTGTCTGGCAACTGAACTACATTTCGATCCAATCCTACATGATCGTTCATGTTCTAATCTTATACCCAATCCCCTGCTTGATTGTCCATAATAACACTTATTACAATCTTTACACGGTACCACGTAAACCCCAACGTTATCTTTCCTTTCTTTTTCATGATTCCTAATCAACTTTGATTTTAATGAGCTATTATACCTAAAAGCTAAATCCAACCTATTTTCTCTGTTCTGTTTTAATAAATGTTGCACCCTTTCCAAACTATGATGATAAGGGAGCGGAATACACTGACTACTTTTGAATTTATATTTCCCGGTCGGTGGATTATAAAAGTTTTTTCTAGCCTTGGTAAATGGTTGGTCAATAAAACATTTTGGGTATCCCAGTCTCATGAAAACCTCTCTCATATGTTCTATTTCCTTGTCTATGTACTGTGGATCACAAATCCCAAGCCCTCTCGTTATCATGTTAACGATTACATTAGACTTCTTTATACGCTGGCTATGGTATGAATAAAAATGAATGTACATTTCTGCGGTGGTGTCTTTTCTGTGAAGTTAAAAGTAACAGGGTCCTGGTGAACAAGAACGTCCAGAAATGGTAAATTATTTTCGACCTCAAATTCCAGGGAAAAGTTAATGGATGGTATAAAGTTATTAACAAATTCTAAGAAACGGTTAAACTGAAGAACAACACTACCTTTACAAATCAAAAAGATATCGTCAAATATCAGACCCATAGAAAAGGGATAATGTCCTCAGGACAACGGCTAATTAATCAGCTTCAAACAATTCAAACAAATTAGCCAACACCCGAGTTACTGGTGACCCCATAGCTATTCCGAAGTTTTGTCGGTAACCCTGCCCTCTGAAACTAAATGCAGTTGAGCTAACCCAAAGCTTAATCAAATCAATTAAAATGTCAACAGGAATTTGTGGATTAAAGGTACACTCCCTTACTTTTTCCTTGAGTTTGTTTAAAAGGAAATCTAATGGGACATTTGTAAATAATGCATTAACGTCTAAATTAATCATTTTACCCTCACAGTGGCCTATACTCCGTATTCTTTCAATAAAGTCGGATGAATGACGTAAATGAGAGGGGGAGAATTTACCCAAGAAATTACTCAAAATCGTCGCTAACCATTTAGCCAACTTGGACTGAGGAGCACCACATGTTGACGCTATGGGTCTCAATGGGCACCCCGGTTTGTGTGCTTTTGGTATGCCATAAAAATAAGGATAAAAATATGGAAGGAATATTGGTACGGACGGTGTTTGCACCACTCCTACTGCCCAGCTTGTCTCTCTTTCTCCTCCGCCCAGGTATTGGAAGGAAGAGCCCCCCCCATTGCAGGTTGCCGATGCAGAAGGTGTGGACGAGGGAGCAGTCGAACACACAGAGGAAGTAGTTCAACCACGATGATCGGCTCCTCTTTTGGCCAGACAACATTTGGACGAGGGATTAACATGATTGGGATAGTTTGTTTTTGTTGTTATCTCCCTTGGAGATGGTTCCAGCGTCTTTCCTGTCCTTTGTGACTTCATGTATATTTTTGAAAATGAAAGAAATCAGTACGGCTGATGAGGTCTACTGATCAAGGAGACGAAAGCTCCCGTTATGGTGGTTAATCTATATATATATATATAGATATATATATATATATATATATATATATAATATATATATATATTATATATATATATATATATATCTTTATATACATATACTATTATATATATATATACATAAATAACATTTGAACTTTATAATATATATATATATATATATTATATATATATATATATATATATTTATATATATATATATATATCCCGTAGTCATTTTCATTTTATTCTTCACCAGCAAGACTCCTCCCTGTTTTTTCACAGTTTTTTTCTGCTCTTTTTTTTTTTTTCAAAAGTAGGTTAAGGAACAGTTACAATTCTTTTCGAAATCACACTATCTGTTCGCTGTTCTCATCCAAATCCTCTAAGAAGTAAGAGCTGATGAAGTGTTTGTAAGTGGATACAGACATACATACATACATACATACATACATACACACATACATATATACATACATACATGTCTGTATATGTGTGTGTTTGTCGGATGGTGAACATAAGAAAGAAATGTTGACTGATACAGTAGGTGAGGCAAAGAGGATTACGAGCGCTCTGAAGGATTTGTGATATAGAAAAATAAAGTCTCCTCGAAGGCAAAAGATGGACTGCATAAAAGGATCGTTGGGGCGACTTTTATGTAAGTGAGGCAGAGGGCGCTTGGATGCGAGTGGATACAGAAATGGAAACCGTCGGGGCGTGCTTTCTACAAAGTATAAATGGAGAGAGGAATGTTAGTAAAATTGAGACGCCTATACATTAGAAAACTGAGTTCGATGGGAGCCTACGAAATAGAGGGGGCCCAACGCATGGACAATAAAATTGAGTTAAATGGCAACAAATATAGAAGTCAAGTTAAATACATCAAATGGAAAGAAGCGATTGGTATGAATATTTTTGCAAATTAATCTTTTCGGAGGAAGTGGGAGGCACTGAAAACGTCAAGTTCATTGAGTGGCAGAAATTTTCGAACGAAAGAGCACATCCAACCAAGGGAGAAAGAATGTTTGATGAATAACGATGAATGATGAGGTAGATATATATAGTTTTGTTCGACGCCATGGTAACTGACTTTACATATTATGAGGTTCATCCGTGATGCATCCGTGGACGAGGAATGTGGTGGATGTGCCCTCAATACTAATTTACTTTGAGGCTAATTCAATCTGGGGGGAATTTTTCATTATTAGCTTATATATATTCATATACATGTATGGTATGTAATGTTCTCCAGTTTTATTTTTTACTTGTTCGGCTCATGTCTCTCTCTCTCGCTCTCTCTCTCTCTCTCTCTCTCTCTCTCGTCTACCGAAGCAGGTTTATTATCAAGCAATACATGACAGACCTGCTTGTATTTATTCTATCGGAGGCTAAAATTAAATTCCTCTAAGAGTACGGGTTTAGGTACACTCACGAAGCTCAAATATATGTATAGTATAGGTCGTCGAGGGTTTAAATAGCTTTATTGGAAATATTCAAATTCAGCTAAGCTATATTACAGTATGGAGCCTCGCATCGGGTGATGGCGGATATGGGCGAATGCTCCAATATCCAGGGGAATCTCTCTCCTTGGATCTTGCCCTAAAGATATTCAAATTTATTCCATCCATAGGAGAAACTCCCCTGTATGCCTTTAATATCAACCCGAGAATTTTGTGCTTTTCATAAATAATTAGAGAGATTGTAGAGACGTCACTATAATATCAAGCTCCTTTGACAGGGTAATGACTTAGTTACACTGAAGTTTAATTGGCTAACATTGGAATTAAAACGATCGCCAGTTTTATTATAGATAAAACATAAATTTTACACACGGCAAGAAAATCAAGAATTGAAGCAACTCGGATTAGAGGACTTTAGCTAATAAA
>NC_061109.1:43694981-43772481 GCF_015104395.2 Macrobrachium nipponense
CTAATAAAACTTAACTCAACGCGAAACACCTTTTTCAGACCGTTTTCGGCTTTTTCATTGGATTTTCCTTTCCCTCCAACAAGAACTACAGCAAGAACAACAACAACAAAGTAGTCTGTAGGCTTACTCCCCAAGTAATCGAAAATCGAAACGGAAAAACTAAATTATTGTCAAAGTATTCAGGGAATTCAGCGCAGGAAGATCTATTTATCAAAAGATTATTGACAGTGGCAGATTTAAATTTAAGAACATAAACATGTAACATTCTAACGAATATTTTGATTATTGTTAACTAAAGGACATCCTTAGTTATCAAATAATACTGGTACTGAGCGGCAATGTTTTCTATGATAATTTTGTTGCTTTCCTGGACGTAAAAAAACAATTTTTGTTGCTTTCCTAGATGTAAAACAATGAACTTTTGTTGCTTTCCTAGATGCACAAAAAATTAACACTGGTCATGACTTTCTCATTCAGTTTCAACTGTTTTTTCTCATTCATATTTGGTTTCCTGATGGTTTTGGATGTTTCTCAATAATTAACGAAGTACAGAATATGTTTTTCAATCTTCGTTTGAAGTCGTAAAACGTTATCACGCATTTTATGAAAGTCTGAAATTCATAAAACAGCTTGTGTCTAAATAGCAAGATGACGAAGGTGGTGACAAATTCCTATTCGACTTTTGACATCTAACAGAAAGACTGAGGTTGACATTACTCCTACGCATCGGCTTCATTAGTGGACTATGCACGCTAAATATCGCGGCTCTTTCTCGTATAGTTCAAAAGTTATGGCCAAGGGTAAATCGTTATATGATCTTTGACCTCTGAGCACAGGCCAAGGGTATCTGAATTTTTACCTTTGACCTCTAAGTATGATCTTTACTTTGATCCTTAGATCCATCAGCTTAAAAGTTGAATTTCCATCTTCGAAGTGCAAGTCTTTATATTTCAAACAGATCGAAATCACATTGCTTTTACAATCTTCAACCTCAGCGGACAGAAGGAGATGGTCTGTCACCCCGAAGGATAGATATATCTTTTGATGGTCCAGGACGGTGAACCAGAGGCACTGATATGCGTTCAATTGTTACTAAATATGCTGCTAAACACATTTCACGTTGACCTTCTTATGCAATGATTCCGAGCCAAACATAATACACAGAAATTTCGGAAGACTAGAGTACATCCAACTCCGTCTTTCGTTTAATTTTAGACGATGTGAATAACATATCTCACATTACGTCATTTTCCAAAATAAACACTTAATAATTATTTTGCATATTTTTTGTAAGGAAGCCCAAGGGGTGGAGGCCACAGGCCAGAAGGACACAAGAGATGCAAGAAAGGGAAAAAGAGTAGGCCTAAGCACATAAAAAGCAATTGATCGGCTACTTGAAAGTATCATTTTATAAATATCAGGAATCGTTCAGGGAGAGAAATGATGAGGAAAGGAACCCAACAGTCTGGAGACAACGGCTATTTCTATACAGTAAATATTGAGATTGAGTAGCTTGGCAGGTGTTACGACGACACCGCATAAGGAGGCGGTACTACCCTTCAACATGTTGCAAGTTGAAACTGCAGTCGAAAGGTATCTGTATGAAAGAAATAGCTTGACCTAGGGCAAGAGTCGAGATGGACTCCCTTTGATTCATTCACGTCGAGAGAGAAACAGGAGAAGAAACGGACGAAATGTGCAGGTCCGTACCCAGAGTTTTTTTTTTCTTTTCTTTTCTTTTATGACGGGATCTTTTCTTCCAAAAACTGGATCTTTTCTTCTATAAATGTCATTGCATATATAGGTATATACAACACGAAATGCTTGAAAGTGTTATTTTAGGTATATCAAGAAGAAAAATTGGGAATGCGGTCTATGCCCTATTTAAAGTACTGACTTTGGTTAACAGAATTTTAAGGATAGTCACAGAAAATATGGACTGCCAGAAGTTTGGCCCGGGAGGAGGGGAGAGTTCATTCGAAACCAACACACACCCAACAACAACAACAACCCCGCCCCGGGTACAGGTCTGATATGGACGGATAAGGAAGCAGAGGATCTCTTTTCAATATCAACATTACATTCAGCAGAAACTACGGCAGGTCAGTTTGCTTTGTTTACATCGCAAATAGAGATAGATGAGTTCTTTTCAAATGGTATATAGTATACCGGTGGATCTCTATTCATTTTACGAATGCTAAGGAAGAAACATTTTCAATCATTTTCTGAAACTCATTCCACTCGAGGGTAGCAACAACGAACCTAAAAGGTCTTTCAGCGCTGAAAGGGAGATTAAGAGTAAAGAGGTTTAACGGTGAAACAAGAGGAAAACCTCGCAGATGCACCATGAAGCCATTGTTAGGAGAAAGAGGAAAGCAAGATGGAAGAGAGAGAATATCAACGGAGACACAGTAAAAAGAATGAAAGGGGTAGCACTACCCTCCTACGGGGTCAACTGAGCGATGTAAACGGTTATATCATCCACTCTTTAATAAATAATTAGTGTCTCCTGTGACATCAAGCTATAAATCAGAATAGCGTTAAGGCTGCTATAAAACTAATTATGTACTCATCAGTGGGTAATATACACCGTTAACTCGAAATCAGCGTTTTTGAAATCTGTTCGCTGTTGCTATCCTTGGGTCGAATCATTTTCGAAAAATGACTGAAAACAAAATAGCTAAAAGCACCATCACGGTTTACAGCGTAAGATGCAAGCCCAAATAACCAGGAAATTCATAACATGTATGAAACTCAAAATATCAAAGAAACGCTGAAGAAGCAGCCATTAGAGGTAACAATCTCGTAAGATGCCAACGAAGAGGAAAGACGTAATATTCTGGACTTCTGACTGAGTACTCTTATTGTTAATTAACTTGAGCATCCCGGCTCCATTATCCACTCGACGCAATCCAACGTTTTTCTTGATTTTCTCGGCGAGACAGAAGACAGAATCAAAGGAACGCCCTTTCTGGCATCCTAGTGCTGCTGTTTGTTGCCAAACTTTGCAACAAGCAGCCCAGACTATAGTAGATTCACATCATCCGTGCAGGTGATGTCTAGGACAGCCCCTTACGACGCTTCTGATTGGCTGTTGATAAGCCAATCATAGGGCTGGAAACTCTCAGTCTCTCTCGAGAGTTCACATAGGCAGGATCTATGTTCCACCTCTCCCGAGGGGCCCTTTTGAAAGACGTATCCCTCAGGAGACTGAGAGTTTCCAGCCGTGTGAGTGGCTTAGCAACAGCCAATCAAAAGCGTCGTAAGGGACTGGCCTGAACATCAAATGCACGGGTGATGTAAATCTACTATAGTTGCAAATTACCCCCAATCAATGTTGGCACCAATATCGGCTGACATTATACAATAAACGCAATCATAAGTTACACTAATTTTCCTGCCCTTATTGGTTATTTGTACGAAGTTCACAGAAAGATGTCAGAAATCAAGTTCATGTGGCAGGAGGTTTCAAGCTTAATTATCTGCATATGATATAATACTGATGTGATATTGGATGAAGTTCGCATACAAATAATCTCGTGTAGATGAATGCAAAGAAGACCACACGAAGATATCATTTAAGAATATAAGCTTTTATCTAAGCAGTATAGAAAAGGATGCATATGACGCAGCAAAAGTGAGATAATCCTAGATAACAGGAATTTTGCCGTCTTTTGTTTATGTTTAATGTTATTCCCAGAGTGGCTGGTACTAAACATGGTGGAAGGTCCGCGGAACGCCGTTCTTAGTACCAGCCCCTCGGAGATGGAAATGTAAATATAGACAAAATACAGGGAATTTCTCATTATCCCGGGAACCTTCTAGAATCATCTGAACTGTACTGCATTTTATACACCATTTGCAACATTGTTTTTCTAAGAAATATATATATATATATATTATATATATATATATATATATATATATATATATACATATATATATATATCCCTCAAGTATTTTCATTCGACAGAATCTTATCAACTACTTTCTGATGAGCAAAGTAAAACTCAACTACCCATCTATGTTAGGTCGTGTCTTGATTTTGTGAATCCTGGGTTTCTCTTTACTAAGGAAGTTGAAATAATAAATATGAAAAATATCTCCGTTAAAAACTGATGTGTAAAATCCACTACTATTCTCTATGCGTGAATGATGAAAGCCACTGTCCCAATTACTCTATATACAAAACTGCAAGTTGGACGAATACATAAGGAAAAGCCACCAAACTATTCTGAAGAGCTCGACAAAGAAACGAACATGGAAACATGGAGCTAAAGAAGAAGAAGAAGAAGAAGAAGGAGGAGGAGGAGGAGGAGGAGTCTACCAACGCCCTCCCTTCCTTCCCCATAGAAGACCCCGAAGAAAGAAGTGTCAACACCAGCAACTATTTGCTTATCTCGGAGACCAGTCACTACAAATGGCTATAAATAACGTCCGAATTCATTTCTCCAGGAGAAGAAAGGAGGGGGAGAAAAATCGGTACGAGGGGATTGATTAAAAAGGAAAACGTCTAGAGAGAGAGAGAGAGAGAGAGGGAAAAAAAACCGTAAGAGCATTGATGTTTGACGGTTCTTTCAATGGGTCTTTGTGAGACTTGAGACCTGGTGTAGACTTTAAAGAGGAGCGTCCTGTGTCACCTAGACTTTTCAGGGGAAAGGAGAAAGATGTTGAGTCGTCACGGCAGCGGAAGGAGAGCCTGAAGGATTTTTGTTTGCTGAGTGATGAATGGGGTGGAATTATGTTGACCAGCACACAAAAAACAAGCATCATGTTTAGCGGAGGGCGAGTAAAAAAAAAATTCTTGAGCGAGTCTGATGTTACGTAATATGTTTCTTTTGCGTATGAGTTTTTGTGGAAGTGTGTGTGTGTGTCAATTAAAATACACTAAACATACAGTTTCAGTCCTTTTCCTTCTTTTTTCTTCTTCGCGTTGGTGCAAAACCTTAGCATAAGTAAATGAACTGCAAATGGAAAGAAAAACGGTTAATAAGGCATCAGGATGCGTGCTAGAGATCTGGATGATACTTGCAATGCTCACGTAAACAAGGCCGGAATGATCGCTGAAACTGTCAAGTCAACCTCTCCTTTATGGATCTAAAGTGTGGATGTTGAATATAACTGAACGAAAAAGATAGAGCTTTAGAGATGAATAGTTTACATAGCGCATGTGGGTTCTGGAGAACTGAAAGGTTGAGAAATGTGGAAATATATAGAAGTAGTTAAATGTTTTAGCAGGGGTGAAATTAAGCATCAGATTCTTTTGAGATGGCTTGATCACGGGCAGAGACTGGGAGGATGCTGGTGAAAAGAGCTAGCAACTCGGGACTGCTCGAAGGAAGAGAGAAGAGAGAGAGAGAGAGAGAGAGAGAGAGAGAGAGAGAGAGAGAGAGAGAGAGAGAGAGAGAGTTCATGCTGATGAACTTTCCATTCAGGTGTATGAAGTTATTATTTTGGAAGTTTTTTGTGCAAGTTTTTACTTAGGAGCTACGCGGTAGTATGGCCTTAATGGTTTGAATAAGTGAGATATTTATATAATATATATATATATATACTATATATTATAATTATATATATATCTATATACTATACAATATATATATATAATATATAATATATATATATATATAATTAATACTATAATATACTATAATACGAAATTATAAAAAGACCGTATCGTGCTTCCAGGTAAACAGTAGAAAGATTCACAGTAATATTCTTGTTTTATCAAATATATTTCGTCTTGATAAACAAGAATATTCCTGAGGATCCTTCTACTGTATATAATATATATCTATATCTATCTATATATATATATATATATATATATATATATGTATGTGTGTGTATATATATATATATATATGTATATATATATATATATATATATATATATACATATATATATACATATATGTATATATATATATATATATATATATATATATATATATTATATATGTTTATGTATATATATATATATATATTATATATATATATATATATATATATATATATATATATATATACATATATATATATATATATTATATATATATATATATATATATATATATATATATATTATACAGTAGAAGGATCCACAGTAATATTCTTGTTTATCAAGACGAAATATATTTGATAAACAAGAATATTACTGTGAATCTTTCTACTGTTTAATTGGAAGCACGATATGGTCTTTTTATATTTCATTTATATATATATATATATAATATATATATATATATATATATATATTATATATATATATTATATATATATATATATATATAATATATATATATATATATATATATATATATAATATATATATATATATATATATATATATATATATATATATATATATATTATATATATATATATATATATATAAATATATATATATATATACTGATTTTGACAATTGCAGGATATTATCATACACACCCTGATATATATACATTTTACCCATCACTCAATCTTTGGTCTAGTCTCACGATACAATGTATCTACCACTGCCTCCCTCTACATTGCTTCGAAGATGTAAATACTGGTTGAAGTTTTACTTGTATCTGTAAAAAGCTATATTGCTTTAAATATATTTTTTTGTGGTGTGTTTTTTTTTTCCCCGCTTTTTGTAAACTTCGCTCTGAAAAGCGGATCTCCGTGACACACAAGGACTCGGTCACCCAAACATCTTTGAACCTTCCTACTCAAAATGAACGGCTCCTGCGATCTTGAATGAAATCATATGAAATCATCGCGCGAAGAAGTCAACTATTTCGGTCACTAACCATGACAGTGCGCACCCTTCTGTTCACTTTCTCTGCCCTTTCATTAACACATTCCTCACTTCCCCTTCGCGCACTCCAACCAGCTAAACCTGTTGACTTGACCCTCTGCATTCGAAATTCTAAGGACAGACTCACTCTTTTCATTTCTGAATCACCAAGGGACTACGTCCCCTCACTGCGGCTGACCCCTCATCAACGCTAGATGACAGGGGCAAAATAAACGCAGATTCCATCGTCATTCAGGATGCAGAACCGGGTGAAATATTAAAAGTGAAAGGGTAAGAGGTGACCAAGTTTTACGGTACAGGAACTTGACTACTGTACTGACTTTGCCTACTAAGGGAATTTGAGATTGCGTGAGCGGGAAAGTGCAATGGAAAGAAAAATACAGTCATAACAAATTTACCTCCAGTGATCAACATTGTAAGTAGGAAAGGTCGCCCCTGGAAAAAAGCTATCTTTTTTAAGGATGTTCATGTCTCTATTTTGAAAACATATATATACCTCCATATTTCACAAGTATTCCATCTCCCGTGGGAATACCCCGTCTTTTAGGAACTAAACTTCGTGACAAAATTAAGGAATATACTTAAAATCAATAACTGCCACCTAACAGCAAATAACAATGACCAAAAACGAAAACCTATGGGATCGACTTTACTTACATCCATATACGGCTAGTGAACGCTAAATAGATTGTTTTTGGAATACTTGAACAACGGTCTTGGATAAATCAGCAATAAGTAAACATAAAAATATTAAGATGCAAATCAGGATGTCGACATAAAAATGGAAAAGATTAATGAGATTGGAGCAGACGATGGAGTATTTACAGATAAACAAAATAATAATAATAAAGGATAATTTGAGTATTACAAAACAAACAAATAACACTGTGAACTGACTGCTCAGCTCGTGGTCATGACAAGTTTTCGGTGTTTAGTGATTTGGAAATCTATGGATAACTATTCTATTGTTAGAAACGAGGACTTATTTTTGATATACGAAAATGGGAAAGGGTTGAATACCTAATAATTGCCAACTAACCAAAAATCCGACAAAGGTTACAAATTGATTATATATTTTGAATCCTGTATTATCTTTTAATGGAATGGAATTAAATATAAAATTTAGGCTACACATCAAGTACATGGATCGATGAAGTCATTCAACGTTGAAAGGAAAATTAAGAGTAGGTAAGTTTTGAAAGGTGTAATGGGAGGAAAACCTCAAAGTAGCTGCAATAGGAAACAATTGCTAAGAACGAGAAGAAAGTAAGATGGAAGAAAGATAATATGAACGGAGGTACAATACAAGAAATTAAAGGGGTCGAAAGGACACTTGCAAAGAACATCAAGTCATGCCTACAGTGCACTGAGTGAGGTGCACTGACGACACTATTCCTCTACTGAGGTATCATCTTTTAAGATAAATATTCGTGGTCTCTAGTAATTAATGAAGTTCTAACGGCCATATTCAACGCTTTATTCATAGCTGAATCTTTCCAAACTTTTACTATCCCTTCCAACTGACTACTCATTGACCTTTTAAAGATGTCAGTTACAATATTCAGTTAAAATATTCCCCATCTTTCCATAAACATATAAAAGGGTCAATAAAGCCGATATCTACAAGATAATCAAGAGAGAGAGAGAGAGAGAGAGAGAGAGAGAGAGAGAGAGAGAGAGATTAAAATATTGCGTTATAAGCAGTTGCCAAAGGTCGCCATTTCGCGAGATTTCAAATCACGGATACGCGTACTACTCGTTACACGTATTGGCCTCGAATGCTGGCGAATTAACTTTGAAGGCGCTGACTCCAATTATCCTGAGGCTCACTCGTAGCGCTAATTAGCACCTCCTATTTCCACCTTTTCTCGACGCGATTGTGAAACTCAAGTAAACAGTCCGCTCGCTGGAAGAAGAAGGGCTAATTTGGTATGTTAATATGAACTAGGATTTATGCCGGCTGAATAATTCTTTCCATCGGAGCCCAATAACGTGATGTTACACGAATTTGCCATTAATTTTTTTTTTCCTATTTTCACGTTACAAATTGTTTTACAGAAGAATTCAAGTTACTGTATCCTTTACGATATCCAAAGTTAAATATTTTACTCTCACTGAAATATAAAAATCTACATAATTCATTTAATATTACACTGTAGATGAAATTAGACAAACGGTCTAAAGCACTTTTCTTTTTGTAGAAAACTTGATGTAACAGAATTTAAAAAGTCTCGCTCAGATTTTTTTTTTTTTTTTGAGGGGGGTGTTGGGGAGAGAGGGCGGGGGCACCTAATTATCTTAAAGCTGGTTTGTACCACGCGTAGAAAATGCGAGGTAAGTTAAGGAAATGCACAGAAGGTAGAAAAGACTTGTTAGTTATTTAATGAGAGGATTAGCCTGGTGCATAATCTTGATATTCTTAAAACAAATTATATATATATATTATATATATATATATATATATATATATATATATATACATATATATATATATATATATATATATATATATACACACATATATATATATATAATATATATATCATATATATATATATATTATATATTATATATATAATATATATATATATAGAATATATATATATATATATCCTACCATATATATATATATATATATATATATATATATACTATATAAAGGGTCAGAAATCCACCAAACATAGTGAAGAATATTTTATTATGGAACGTTTCATACTGCTTCAGAGTACATCTTCAGCCTGTAATTATAAATTGTGACAATTTAATTAATAGTAAAATAATACATTATGACTAAAATATCAAGATAATAAGTTAATTAAAAACCTTAGAGAACATTTAAAACAAACAATAGACTAAAACTTTAAGAAATATGTTAATTAAAATTTACAGAAACATTTAAAACAAATAATGAGAGGACAAGTACAAGTACCTTAAGTGCAAGTAGAGAAGGGAATGATTTGAAAACACAGTTCGGCCCAGATCTCAGTTACGCCAAATATAACGTGCATTTAGAAAAGAAACCAGTCGTTTGATGTATAATGACTCAAGTGTCGTTAAGTAATTGTTGGGAGTGCTGTCAATGATTGAGAAATGTGTTTTATCAATATTAATTTTACATATTTTGGCGTGGTTACGGATATTGGATACTTCTGGGTTTGTTATCCTTTGTCCTGTTCTGTAGCTAACACCTAAGTGACTGGAATATCTCACTTTTAGTAACCGTTTGGTCGATCCGACGTAAATACCAGGACAACCCGGACAATTAAATTTATAAATGACGTCATGAAGGGTGGTAGTTTTTCTTTGTGTGTAAAAAATGTGCCAATTTTTAATGGGTTGACAGGAATCAAGTTTAATTTTAAACAACCTATTTCACTTTCAATGATTTTCCTTATTCGCTCGCCTAATTTGTTTTTATATGTAAAAGGAATGGTACAGTATCATAAACTTTAGCTTCTTAACATCATAGGAAGGAACTTGCTCAGAAAAATTATTATTTAAAACTCTATTTACTACATTATAAAAACATTTACGGGATAAGAATTGTTAATAAAATACCTCTTTAAAAATTCAATTTCTTCGTGAGATAAATTCCAATTTGAGGTATATTTCATAGCTCTAAAAACCAGGGTTGAGATGGCATTAATTTTAAAATTCAAAAAACAAAAACTATAAAACTATTACCCAAACCCGAAAATGTATGCATCCTAAAAATGGTAGTGTTGAATCTATCATCTTCCTTAACAATCTTTAGATCTAAAAATGATAAGCAGTTATTATGCTCAGTTTCCATAGTAAAATTTATATTATGATGCTGGCTATTCACAAAATCTAAGAAGGCTTCACTTTGCCACTTATATTTAAATAATAAAAAAGTGTCATCAACATACCTTCGATAAAAGAGTGGCTTAAAATTAGAAGGGCATTCTGTTAAAAATTTTGATTCTAAAAAGTCCATAAAAATATCTGCAAATATAGGGGCCAAGGGGACCCCGGGACCCTAGCCAAACCCTCGACCTGCGAGTACAATTTGGAAATTAAAAGTAAAAACTGAATCTTGCACTGCAAGTTCTAAAAGTTGTTTGAATAAAATTCGA
Organism: Macrobrachium nipponense; assembly: GCF_015104395.2. NCBI lineage: Eukaryota > Metazoa > Arthropoda > Malacostraca > Decapoda > Palaemonidae > Macrobrachium > Macrobrachium nipponense. The sequence goes on from NC_061109.1 coordinate 43,705,884, forward strand.
TCAAATCCGTGGAAGCATGTGGTATTTAAAAAAACTTTATCTAAAATAATCTCAATTGTTTCTTCCACTGGTATGTTTGTAAAAAGTGATTCAATGTCAAGACTTATCATGTAAAGATCTGAATCTTGTCTGACAATTAATTCCTGAAATTCGTAGCCATTTTAACTGTGTTAACAGGATGTGCAAATTCACAACAATTTGGCCACATATTTAGAGATGTTAAAGTTAGGACTTTTAATGGATGACACTATAGGGCGAATGGGAAAACCTTCTTTATGATTTTTGGTAGACCATACAGGATACCGAAGGACGAAACCAGTGACATAAAGGTTATCATATGTTGTTTCATTAATGATTTTTAGACTTTTTAATTTTCTAAGAAATCTATTGATTTTGTCTTCTCGTTTAAATATCTCAGAAAAACTTAAATCTCTCAATAATTTGAATTTGGTGGTGTCAGCTAGAATGTTGAGAACTTTTTCTATTGTAGTCGTTCCGTGGCTGTTAAGGGTAACTATACCTTTACCTTTATCCGGTTTACATATAATGATATTGTCATTCTCTTTCAGTTGTTTCAGAATTATCAAATCATCCTTCTTAAAGAAAGGATACCATTTAACTTTCAAATTCTTATACACATCACGAAGGGCGTTAGATAATTTATGCTGTAAATTACTCAAATCATTAACAACGTTTAGACACTTAAGTCTTTGGAACAGAATCTCAAAAGGAAAATAGAACTTAGCATAATTAGGTCTATAAGGCGGAATACAGAAATCTAGGCCGAAGGATAAAATAAACTTCTCCCGTTTAGACAAGACATAGTCAGACAAATTATGAATACAATCTGGCTTGTTCTGTAAACTGACCTTTTTGGATTCCGTGTTGTACATGAATTGGGACAGAGGTTAAGCATTGACGGTACTTTCTACATGAATTGGGACACAGAGGTTATGTATCCGTCCGTGCATGTCTGTCTGTCTGTCTGTTTTGTTTCGTCATTTGTGTTTTTTGTTATTTTGTTTGCTTGCCTGTTTCTTCACTGAGGAATTTTAATTGAAACTGATGATGAGTGGGTTTTGGGACAAGGAGAAATCAACTCGTTTTCCCTCTACATCATAATCATAGTAAGGATCCAGCTTTTATTATCTTTTTAATGATTTATATAAACCTTTCCATTTTTTTTCTTTGGGGGGGGGGGGGTGGGGGGGGGGGGGGTTGTGTGTGCTTATGGTTTCTCTTTCTAAAAATCACTCCATCTTCCTTTTTTTTTTTTTCCTCCCCCCCCCCCCCCTTATTTTTCTCCAAATTTCCTCTTTTGTGTTTAGTGATGGGAGGTAAAGAAAACTGGCAAACATTATTATCGAATGGATTACTGTGGTGTGGAACTACAATTTATTATTACGTAGTCTGTACCATAAATAATTTTTTTAATAGTCATCCCAATCCCTTACCACAATATGCTCAACTTGAAATGTATCTTAGCTATAAAATGTGTTGATTTGCTAACTGCTATCTTTCCATTTTCGCTTTGTTGCACTAATGATTGTATATTGTTACTTTTATGACCAAAGTAGACTTCTTGACGTCTACCCCTTATAAATTGAGGAATGTCAACTATAACTCGTCTACGTAATGGCTTTACTTCAAGACGGTAAGTTTCTGTAAGTCATGTCGAAGACAGATACAAGGAATAATCACACCAAGAAAGTAACAGATAAAACCCACAAAAAGTTTTAAGAATCACAACAAAGTACTGACCTTTTCAGAAGCAGGGATAGGGAATTTGAACTATATGATATATTCAGAGCAAAATATTAATAGAACCGAATGGTTTAATTATACTTCCATTAAGCAATTCATATATTCGGATGAGAGAAATGAGAAAGAAAGAGTGGTATAATGAAAACCTGAATTCCAAAGAAGGACTCATTATCACAGAACTTAGTTATAAGAAATTAGAACTATCTCCCAAAAAAAGATTAAGTATATCTTAGTTTGACCAGACCAATGAGCTGAGTAACAACTGTTCTAGGGCTTGCCCGAAAGATTGGATGATCATTACGTGGCTAGGAACCAATTGGTCACCTAGCAACGGGACCTACAACTTATTGTGGGATCCGAACTACATTATATCGAGAAATGAAATCTATCACCAGAAATAACAACTATCTCCCAATCTTAACATCACTGCTGTAACGCTGATCAAAATAAATAAATATGAAATAAAATAAAAATAAAACAATAGAAGACTTACCAACGATGACAGGTACGTATTCTAGTTTATATAAAGTAATATCAAGTAAAATAAAAACCGAATAAGAAAAAAACTAATGAACGATCACAGGTAGACATTCCAGTTGACATAAAGTTATATACTTTAATCTACATTAATCCTATTATGATGTGACTACGTATTGGCAAGCTTTTATTAAGTGTGGTTGGCATGGGTCCACTATTAAACGGGTGCTATATATAGATATCTATTCACTGCATCCATAATCAAAAGCTTCCATTATGTGGTTCTATTAAATTAGTGGGTGACTTGGTTCCACCTCCCCTAAATAACTGAAGCTTGAACAGGAGTTCGTCAGTGGAAGGGCAAAGATGAAGTGGTTGCCTTGTTGAACTTTTCTTCAAAACTGTCTCTTGCTTAAAGTCTCGGTGTAATGTAAAGGACGATCCGCAAGTAGAAAATGGAACAAACGTGAAAATTTTAATACATATATATATATATATATATATATATATATATATACTATATATATGTGTGTGTGTGTGTGTGTGTGTGGTGTGTGTGTGTGTATGTGTGTGTATAATGTTTGTGTGTGTATTTATTATTACGCAAACATTTACAAACATCATTGATATATTCACACACATATACCAATCCAACATGTAAAATGATACGGGTATGTAAGTTATATATCCATTGTAAACGCCGTTTTCTCTCTCTCTCTCTCTCTCTCTCTCTCTCTCTCTCTCTCTCTCTCTCTCTCTCTCTCTATATATATATATATATATATATATATATATATATATATATATATATAATATATATATATATATTATATATATATTTATAATGTATATATGTTTATATTTTTATTTTTATTTACAGTTTGTTTTAACTTTGCATATACTAAACTACATACTATTAGCACTAAAACATATTTTACAAATCTGTCCAAAATATAGAATCCAAAGAGACATATTATTTAGACGATATTCCTTTAAAGAAATATTGTCAGAAAGTGACAAGTTTTCAATTCTTAATACTTCAAAATTCCTTAAATTTAATCATTTATACGACAAAATATAATATTCATATAGAAATTTATAAAATATTCCAGATATTAAATATTTATTTTTAGATAGTAAATTATAAAGATTTTAAATAGCTTGTCTAATCCTTCGGGCCAGCCCTAGGAGAGTTAGTATTAGCTCAGTGGTCTGGTTAAACTAAAGTAAAAAAAAGAAAAAAACACTTATCATTTTAAGTTGGACTTTTATATACAAGTAAATATACAAACGATAAAATCGCAAATGATAGTGCATGATATTGTTAAATATAATGAAAAGATCATTCTTCTCAGTAAAACATAACAGAACATCCTCCCAAGACGCTGCCGAGAAGCCTACTCGCGATGAACTGAAACATTAAAATGAACACGTGCTGGGGCAGACACAGCCACTACACCAGCAAAGAGATCCTACTATAGTAGATTCACATCAACCGTGCATTTGATGTCTAGACCCGTCCCTTACGACGCTCCTGATTGGCTGTTGATAAGCCAATCACAGGGCTGGAAAGTGTCAGTCTCTCGAGAGAGTTCACATGGGCAGGATGTGTGTTCCTCCTCTCCTGAGGGATACGTCTTTCAAACGTATACCTTAGGAGAAGTGGAACACACATCCTGCCCATGTGAACTCTCTCGAGAGACAGTTTCCAGCCTTGTCATTGGCTTATCAACAGCCAATCAGGAGCGTCGTAAGGGACGGGCCTAGACATCAAATGCACGGTTGATGTGAATCTACTATACCTGGGTGTACCTGGAAGACCTATGTTGCCTCTTTTCTTACTGCATGTTTTTTTACATCCCTTGACTCCTTTCATGTGCTTATTCATCCTTGCATGGTATTTTTTTTCACTATTTTTTTTTTTTTTTTGCTTATGGTACGATGAAATTTATGGGAATGTATCAAGTTGTTTTTGCATGTATTTTGCGTTGTTCAATGCCCGCGTATTCTCCCTCCTCCTCTCCTTCCCAGTTCCCTTTACATTTTCCTTGAATTCCTATTCCCTTAAGTTTTTTTTTTTTTTTTTTTTTGTCCTTCCTGTCGTGTGATGCTTGCCCTTTTTTAAAATTCATGGAGATGTATAACGGTCGCAATCCTTATATTTTTGCGCTGTTTACTGACCCCCATGAACCTCTCTCTCTCTCTCTCTCTCTCTCTCTCTCTCTCCTCTCTCTCTCTGTGTGTGTGGGTAAGAGAAGCTCATCACGTCCCTGTGAGACTTACTGGCGGCTTATGGTCGAAAATCAATTTTTCTTGGAAGTTTTTCTCGTTTTTTTCACATTTAATCTTGTTTTATGGAATTTGGTCCCTTTTCTTCCAGTTTTTTTATGGTTACTCTCTATATAAGTCCTCTTTTACAATGACATATTTTGGTTAGCATAACGCTATGCTACTAATACCAAGTTATATGGAAGAAAAACGACAGTTGGTTCAAAGGTTGCTATATTTACCAGATGAAATTCATGTCAAGACAGTCTATTGTCTTCTCGTTGGAGATTATTTCCAAACATCCAGTAACTTGGCAACAGCCTCCGTCTGTTAAAGTAACGTAAAATATAACAAAGGAAAATCTACCTATTTAGTAATGGATGATTACGTCATGCATTTAAATAAGCGCTGTCTTCTATTGTATATAAATCTACTATTGCCTGTAAACAATGGATGATTGCATACTTTTAAAACAGTACTGTCTTCCAAATCAGTGGTTTGCTTAACAGTGTTGTACCAGAAAATATTTAACCATTTATGTTCTGGAAATATCAATTAACAGCATGGCCTTCCAGAAACAAACTTCCCCTCAGCGATCAGAGAAAGTTAAAGATGCATCTGAGACGAAAGTCTAAGTTATTCTTAAGAAAAAAAAAAAAAATTAATCGTGCAGCTTCGGTTTTACCTCCAGATGAAATCACATTATTCTTCCCAGTACATGCATACACACGTACGTATACATACATACATATATATATATATATATATATATATATATATATATATATATATATAATACATACAACATACATACATATATATATATATATATATATATATATATATATATATATATATATATATATATATATATATATACATATAGGATACAGGTGGACAGCAACGATGAATCTATTCCTGATGTAAATTTGGTTTTATACAGTTTTTGTATAATTTGTTTGTCTTTATAATCTACAACATTTATTGTTTTATTTATAGCCTTGAAAATGAGACTTGTCGTCTTGAAAACTCGGCACTAATAAAGACGTTTTTATGTACCAGCCTGTTTCCATTGCCCTCAGATCTTTATATATATATATATATATATATATATATATATATATATATATATATATATATATATATATATAATGTAATATATATATATATATATATATATAATAATATATACTTATATATACACATTGTTTTTTAACTTTGAGTTTTCAGGTAACTTGATGTAAGTTTTAAGTTAAGAGCTCGTAAAACTTCTGATGTGGAGTCATATAAACTTTGAGAACTCGATAAGAAATACGAGTCTTGTACTTCATTTTTCTTGCTGTACTCTATCATCCATTTAAACTTGACATTCTTTTTTATATTTCGCTAATGTACTAAAAAAAGAAAAAAGGATTTGTTTACTTGTGGAAACGGAGCTAAAATTAAACATTTTGCTCGTAGCCCCACGGGGAACTGCAGATATTCTAAGACTGGCTAGTCCTCTTGGTTATTGCCTACAATAAATAAAATATCACTATGATTTTCATGGATAAGGCAATATATACATACCTATGTAAGTATGTATGTATGTACATATAAAGACAATCTACAAAAGCAGAGATGTGTCGTTTCGCAGTGACAATAATGTAGTTCTTTTGCACTTACAATTTCCTTTAAAAAATGCGAATAGGGAGAAAAATCATGAATACCTAGCAATATTTATATTTAGCCTAAGTTAAACATTTCCCAGTTTTAGAAAGATATTTCAACTGAGGAAGTTAATGAAACCAGAGTAAGAACAAAGAAAGGCCCCGAATATGTAAATGGCGCGCATGTGTGTGTGTGTGTGTGTGTGTTTGTGTGTGTGTGTGTGTATTGAACGCAAAAGATGGGATGTCACGATTTCAAGAGATGTGATAGTGAATGATGAATCTGCTCGACAATAATAAAAATTCCTTGTTAATAAATACAATGACTTTAAGTCTCATTATAAGCCGAACCTATCAACTTGAATGCCCAAACTACCTGTATGAGTCTTTAATTTTAAAAGGCTTGTGAATGACTGAGGGGGATTTCCTCCACTGAATTGAAGGCTTACAACTTTGTCAGTTTTGTGAAGAGCAGACGAACATGAACGCCTGAATTAAACATTTAAGAAGAAAGATTGACAGGAAAGGAGAGGAATAAAAAATTTAGGCCAAGAGGCCAGGCTCTGGGATCTATGAGGTCATTCAGCGCTGAAGGGGAAATTGAGAGTAAAAAAGGTATGTTTGTTGTAACAAGAGGAAAACCTCAAAGCAGTGGCACAATGAAGCAATAGTAAGGCAGAAAATAAGATGGATGAGGGAGAATATGAACGGAGGTACTTAACTAGTTAAAGGAATGAAAGTGGGTGCAGCTAGAGCCCGAAGATACGCTGTAAAGAACCTTAAGCTATGCCTACAGTACACCAGGCTAAGTGCGCTGACGACACTACCCCCAACGGGGGAGAGACTAATAGGTGATCGGAATACATAAAAAGAAATATTGTCCGTTATTACAGCATATTAAATGACTCACAGATACAGGCATTAGGCACGAAAAGAATGTAGATGAGCCATGCTCTTACTTTATGAAAACTGGAGAAATGTGATTTAAAATACAGACGCTGAGGGAGCAAAGGGTCTCACTTTTTGGCGTCTGGAACAAATTAAATTTTCAAAAATCCTGGAATATGCGACCGGATCTGGATCTCTCGCGAAAACTGATTAACCTCCTTTGACACAGCCCACTCACCAAAAATTCACTGAAGTCTAGTAAAATATATTTGATATAGCGTGGGAATAAAGAAAGACAACCCCATTAGCAAATTGGGCATATCGTTGAAATCGTAAATAGTACGTTATACATTATTTAATGATGAAATAACAAAAATACTTTGTACTGATAACCGTGCATTTGATGTCAAGACCAGTCGAAACGACGCTCCTGATTGGTTTAACTTATAGAAGGTTGTTATAATATACATTAGTTTATATAAAGCCCTCTATTCGAATTCAGATGTTTAATGACAATATTTGGTCTTAGGCTGCATCTAGTGCATATATTGCATAAACGAAGGCAGGGCTGTATCAAGCAATAAAACAATTATACTATGGCATATTCATATCAACCGTGCATTGATGTATAGGCCCGTTCCTTACGACGCTCCTGATTGGCTGTTGATAAGCCACTCACAGGGCTGGAAACTCAGTCTCTCTCGAGAGTTCACATAGGCAGGATGTATGTTCCACCTTTCCTTAAAGAAGTATACCTCAGGAGAGGTGGAACATAGATCCAAACCCATGTGAACTCTCGAGAGAGACTGAGTTTCCAGCCCTGTGAGTGGCTTATCAACAGCCAATCAGGAGCGTCGTATGGAACGGGCCTAGACATCAAATGCACGGTTGATGTGAATTTACTATAGTATAATTGTTTTATTGCTTGATACAGCCCTGCCTTCGTTTATGCAATATATGCACTAGATGCAGCCTAAGACCAAATATTGTCATTAAACATCTGAATTCGAATACAGGGCTTTATATAAACTAATGTATATTATAACAACCTTCTATAAGTTCAGAATAAATGACCAACACGAAAGTAAATACTGATGCAAGATGACGCCCGAACTCATTACAACTGAAATTAAGAAATGAATAACACAATTGAGGCAAGTGAGTCTCATTTCATCCTTTTCATCATCAGCCATGATGAAAATTAGGAATCTGAGAACCGCAGAAACCTAACATAACCATAAATGCTTCAGATCCCATAAAGAAATATAGCATGCAAAAGTGGATAGAAGCCACAGTTGCCAGAAATCTCCAGTTACCAGAAATCTCCGGGGAAGATAAACTGCCATAAAGCAGTTGCCAGAAATCTCCAGAGAAGACAAACCGCCAGGAAATTAATGAAACCATAGTTGCATGAAGTCATTACTTCTAGTCTGGTAATGATAATAGAAAGGAATGCGTGAAATATAACTCGGGTGAAGGCCTTCATTCCCTGCTACATTAACCAGAACTACCAACAGACCCACTTAATGTTACCAATTCCGAGCTTCCGGTCAATAAGTGTTGGAGAAAGGCGGTTTACCTGATTTCACTCGCGCTTATAACGTTAATGATCATATAGTTCAAATAACGAGAGGCATTTAGAGATGAATCAAAGGTATCTTTTGCTAATTGACAGTAATTGTTTAGTGAATATATTGGCTTATTAGTCTTCCGCGTTATTTATGGATAATGTAATACAGAAAAGTGAGTTTGGTAAAAGGGAATAAGACTACCATATAAAGGTGAGTTTGGTAAAAGCAAAGTGAGATTACCATATAAGGAAAAGGTGAATGATAAACGAGAAAAGAATTCCTTAACACGTTAAGAGGAGGATATATGAGAAGACAAAAAGCAAGGATCAAGTCACACATTTAACAAATAGCGTTTATGGATGTATGAATATTCACATTAGGTGGTGGGATAATGATATTCTGAAATTCGCTTACCTGCTGAATGCTTTGTGCTGAATACTGCCTTGTCTGATATAAACTAGAGAACCTTAAACCATCTCAGAATTTACAAAACTTCCTAAACTTTGTGCACTGCTTCTTGAGAAAATGAAATTTCGTTTTGTAGCAGCGAAGAACCTCCTACAGAAACAAATGCTCCCATTTTTTCTGTTAGTTAAGCTTATCCCCAAGTAATACCACTTTACAGAACGCCAGACATGGGCGAGTCTCAACTTTCACAAACTTCCAAGTATCAGAAAGGCTAGAGAGGCTAAAAGCCACATTCAGAAAGCACTCCAGGGAGCTTTGTAAAAATGAAGCCCTTCTTCTATGGCTATGAGATGGGAAGGGTATCAAAGCTTCTTAAATAATACATATAAGCTTCGCTAAAGAGGATTTAACTACGGAAATAAAAAAAATAAAAAGTTATTTTTATTCAAGTACAGTTAGCAATTTTGGATTTTAATAAGCAAGGTTTATACGCTCTGCCACTCAAGGAGAGAGAGAGGAGAGAGAGAGAGAGAGAGAGAGAGAGAGAGAGAAAACGATTTTACGTAAAATATCTACCGCTAAGGTACAAGTTGAAGCACTCTCTTCAATTAGAAGCGCAGCATTGGTTTATTCGCCCCTGTAGAAAAAGAAAAAGCAAATTACTACAAAAACTCGAATTTTGCTCAAACTCGAAAGTCAAAATAGGTTTCGTCTTTAGACTTACAGAATGACACATTAAAACTAAGGTTTTCCATTTGCATCGCCCCATTTATCAGAATTCACTTTTGAAACATTCGTTATCACCAGTTACGAACACTTCTTAACTGATTCTCGCGTAAAGAACTCCATTATCTTAGCATTGTTTTTCTCCCGAACTTTAATAAAAGTTTTAAAACGTATTTACTTCAGCCTATTTTCCTCTATTTCTTGCATACACACATGCTCACACCTGTTTTGTATAAATGTTTACACAAACACACACGTACGCGACACACCCATACACATATATGACTATGAACGGTAAAAATGTTCTGTTACAACATACTTCCTTCTAATAAAAGGCGTTTTACGGGTTCCTTTTATATATATATCATATATATATATATATATATACTATATATATATACCTATATATATATATATGTATATATATATATATCTAGTAATAAATATATTATGAATGTATGTATGTATGTGTATACATATATATTATAATATATAGTTTCCGTGGGATGACTACAAATTTTCCAGTTGTCTAAAGATATATTCCCAAGGAATTTGTGTTGCAACAGAGCAGATAAATAAACATTAGACACCATTACTGTTTCAATACCGCATGTGCGATGACAACAAAACAGAAAAAACATTGCAAGTTGTCAAAATAAAAAAGAGAAGTGGAATATCTTCACAGCTTTTCGTGTCTTCCATAACCGTCCTTCATTATTTTCCGAGAAAAAGAAATTCTCCCCACTTTTATGGAGGTAATGTGTATGGAGGAGCATCCCCGGACTATATCGTATATAAACGGGCAGTTATATTGACATTTCTTTCCCCAGGGCTTCCTGGGCACTCCATTATTATGGGTGAAAGGGTATTTCCTTCTCTTGCCTCTTCTGCTTAGTCGCATTTTCTTGGCATTTTTCTACGGTACAATAAAAAAAAAAGTCAGTCGCCGACGGAATGGAAGAGAAGAGGGACGTTAATAAAATTCGAGAGAAAATGGGTAAAACTTTACTTTAGTCGCGCTGCCTGATTCTCGCCAGTAGTCCCCCCCCCCCCCCCCCCCCTCCCCCCCCCCCCCCCCCCCCACACCCCCCCCCCCCCCCCCCCCCCAGTTAAAACAACATATCTACCAGTTAATGAGTTATGGAACATCACCTATAGTAGATTCACATCAACCGTGCATCTCATGATGTCTAGGCCAATCGTAACTTACGACGCTCCGGATTGGCTGTTATCTGATAAACCAACCACAGGGCTGAAAACTTTCAGCCTCTCGAGAGAGTTCACATGAGCAGGATGTATGTCCCACCACTCCTGAGGGATACTTTTGAAAGACGTATGTCTCAGGAGGGGTGGAACATACATCCCGCCTATGTGAACTCTCTCGAGAGAGTGAGAGTTTCTAGCCCTGTGATTGGCTTATCAGATAACAGCCAATCAGGAGCGTCGTAAGGGACTGGCCTAGACATCTGATGCACGGTTGATGTGAATCTACTACAGTACATGTAACAGGCTCACAAGATCATGACTAAATACACAAACATTCAGCCTTCTCAACTCACAATCGCAGATTAGAAAAACATTTCTTCGGGTCACTTTCAAACACCTTTGAAATTTTCACAAGACTAACTATCATCTTCCAGATGGCACACACTGCTGTGTTCTATCTGATGTAGTTTACTCAACTGACTATTTACATTAATATAAACTAAAGATCAATTGATCAATCATGAGAATATTCTCCACTTACTCTTGCACCTACCTTTTGTGTTATCAGAAACAGAAACTTGAAGGGAAAGAGTTTAAACAACTTTCGTTCCTTGTAAAATGACTTTTCAAGTAATAGAAATGTTCAGGCTGGGATGCTGCCTTTGAAAGTACGCAATGTAGTGTTAATTATAAGAATTCTATACATTCAGTATTAGTAATATCACTTAAATAAGATTTACATACGCAAAAAATAGGGAGGATTTATATCTCTAAATAACCAAATCTGATTTTAACTTTTTGTAAAGTTATTCAGGCACGCGCGACACACACAGGTCTTCTCAATGTTGGATACAGAAAATATTAACAAGTCAGACATCAGTGGTTTGGCAGTTCAAATTCCAGGTTTTGTGTACACATGAGTCACGAAGTAGTGGTAATAAGTTTCCTCCTAAGTTTTGAACTAAAATCTAATAATTTATGATCAAATCTGGCAGCTTATATTACAGGATAAAGTACGTACTGTATAATCTACAAGAACATGCAAGGTTCTGGCAGAATATTAAAACGAAGGATTCTCAATTATTATTGGGCCCTCCTTTAATCATGTATATGTACTATGTATATATGTAAATTCAAGTACAAAAGTTCATTGTAAATTCTCATGCCCTGACTGGTAACAGTCATTTTTAAGATGGTCACTAAAACTCCTTCCTTTCCATTTTAATTAAACCATTCTTATACACATAACTGTCCTATCTAGTCACATTAGTTTTGTTTTGTAACTTTGACACTATTCATATGCACATATATATATATATATATATATATATATATATCTATATAAATATATATCGATATATATATATATATATATATATATATATATATATATATATATATATATATATATATATATATAGATATATATATATATATATATATATATATATATATATATACATATATATATATATATATATGTATAATATATATATATATATATATATATATATATATATATATATATATATATATATCTATATATTATATATATATATATATATATATATATATATATAATATATATATATATATATATATCTATATATATATATATATATAGAGAGATATATATATATATATATATATATATATATATATATATATATATATTTGTATGTAGGTATTTGTATACGGACAAGGGTCCAATATCTAGATCTATTCTTTCAGATATCTCACCAATCTGAAGGAATAATCTAGAAGATGGGCTTGTAGAGAGAAGAATAACTTCTTCAAGTACACTATGACCCTTGATGAACATCTTGTACAAGATATTTGACATGCGGACAAGGGTCCAATATCTAGATCTATTCCTTCAGATATCCCCTATTCTGAACGAATAATCTAGAAGATGGGCTTTGCAGAAAGAAGAAGAGTTTCTTCTAGTATGCTCACAGCAGCTACCGTGATTTCCCCATAAACAATACTGCAGTCTTTAGAATATTCAGAATATTATTTAGAATACACTTTTCCAGGTATAGCTTGGAAAAGGGTATTTGTAGTCTTATTGTTTCAAAGCTCCCATATAGCCCCAGAATAGCATTTTTCTCCTGCTGGCAATCCAATAGCAATTGCTAAATTCCAATAAAATAACAAGGTTGCAGGCTTTCCTACATTTTAGTATCAACTTTATTTTGTGCTTCGAGACTAATTTGCCTTCCGACTGTACCTAATGCTCTCAAATACTATCGTATCTTTCATATCTAAATAAAAAAAAAAAAACATAATCTTAGCTTACCAGTCATTTGCGAGACAGCAAAATATGTTACACAGAGAATAAACCAAATAAAAATAACAGCAATTCCAACCTAGACTTGAGTTGCACGGCCTGATTCCCGCCAGTCGTCGACCGGGAAAGGTTCCCCAAACATAAATGACCTAACCAGATCTTACCAACCTAACCTAACTTAGGGCGGCGTGCCCTGACCTGGCCGAGGTGTGGGGCGACCCCCTAAAAAGGCGGGAACGTCCCGGTCGACGATTGATGGGAATCAGGCAACTAAAGTAAAGTTTTACCGAGAAAAGTACTTAGAAAGTGCATTGCCCGACGGAATGGAAGGACATTAATATAGAAAGTGAAACAATGTGAAAGTGTGGAAAGACTATTCATAACTGATATATCTGTTACTTATTACATTACTGGAAAGAAAATAATTCAATGCTACTTACTGTTATGCTATTTGCTACTTTGATGTGGTTTGAGATCTCACGCCCTGAGATGGTTTGGGCATGTGAGGAGAAGGTATGAAAAACTGATTTTAAGTAACCAACCGTGTTTTTCTGGGCCGTGTCCATACCCGAAGTATCGGGTATGGAACGTATTGTGGAAATTGCTATTTGGAGCCGCTGCCTTGTTAGCAAAACTATGCAGTGATGTCTAATGTTGACAATTAAGACACTTATAATAAATCAAAGACATTTAAAGGGAAACTTAGATAAGTATAGCAGGCTCGTAGACAGAGGCTAGTAAAACGACATTACTGAAGGGTCTCCCACTCATTAATACTCTAGTATACGTACTACCTTACTAGACACCCGCCCATATGCTTTATGAATGAGGACTCGGAAGTTGGTAGTAGTAGTGATAGTAGTATATGAAATTCCTATTTTGTTTCACACACTCAAACACCTAGAGTGCAATAAGGAAATGGTCATCAGATGAGAATATTCGGTAATACAGTTTCATGGGGCAATTCACGTTTCCTTACACACAGTCACGTATAACCTGAATTTGACCTATGCAAACACGTCTAAATGATCGCATTTTCACTTCATTTCCATTGTATTTCACCAGTTCCAAAGGTTTTGTGTAACTGATAGTCAAAGGGTATATAGAAATTGCGTTATAATTGCTGTGTATTCCTATAGTCAACGGAAAATTGTACAATGAAAACAGTAATATTGCCATATGAATATTTACCAAATTCCTTTGCTATAATATTGTCATATATATACATACGAAATTCTTATTCATTATCTATGGTATCACCAATGGAAACCATAATATTATTGTCATTCTCAGCAATGAGTTGCCTAGCCTTTCCTTTAATACTTACTGTAGAAGAGGGTCAAATATTTGCATTTCTACGATCATTATCATACCACTGGGAACTCTGCTATTACGTCTGATGTCTCAGTTTACGTCACAACTAGCCTCTTTCTGGGTGCTTACTAAAGTTAGCTAAGTTTCCCTTTAAATTTCTTTCATTTGCTCTGGTAAGTCCCCTAATTATTAACATTAGACATCACTGCATATTTTTTGCCAATTAAGCTGTGGCTTCAAATAGCTATTTCCAAAATAAGATCCATACCCTAAGCTTTGGTAAGATTTTATCGACGAAAATCAATTAGACACGGCCCTGAAATGCACAGCAGAAGAATACAAGTACTTTAGCTCCACGCAAATTATTTCACACTTCAAGACTAGACCTTTAGCAGAACCATTGAACTGGACCGGACGTGGGGAAACCAGCAATGAATCAATAACTGACTTTATATTATGCAAAGTCAATGCTGATAGATGAAACAGTTTATTAACTATTGGAACTCTTTTACAGAATGGTCTTAATGTAAATTTTTTAAATTTAAGCAATCTATTGCCTATTTATGACGGAGCCGATTTATATTAATCAAGCTAGAGCAAGAAGGGAGTTATCGTTTTCTCTACAAAAAGCACTTATTTCTTCATTCTTCAGGTTCCTATTCTCTAGAGCAGTGCTTCTCACCAGGGAGAAATTTCAGAAAAGAGAGAGAGAGAGAGCACAGACTGCCATGCTCTAACTGATTCTAGGACCACACAAAACGCAGTGTGTGATCCTAAAGCCAGTTTGAGCCTGCCAATCTGTGGTCACAATCCCCCCCCCCCCCCCCACCCCCACACACTCAGAAATTCCCCCAGGAAAGAAAATTCCTCGTTGGACGGGGTCGATAACACGCTCGACTGACCTCAGGGTATGAGTTCGATTTCCCGCTCTGCCGACAAGGAATCAGAGGACTTTATTTCTGGTGATAGAAATTCTTTTTTCGATGTGGTTCGGAACTCCACAATAAACTGTAGGTCCCGTTGCTAAGTAACCAATACGTTCATAGCCACGTAAAAGTATCTAATTCTTCTGGTCAGCCCTAGGAGAGCTGTTAATCAGCTCAGTGGTCTGGTAAAGCTAAGATTTACCTACTTTTTAACCCCCTGGTGAGAATAACTGCTCTAGGACCCTGAGTTCCCCTTATGTATCTCAATCTTTCCTCCTCCACATTATCAACTCGAGCATCCTTTCAAGTCCTACTTCCGACACTGTTGAGGTCACCGTTTCTCTTGACCCTTCACCTTTCCGTTCCCTTATTCCCTAATTATACCTTCCACTTAACTCCCCTTCCTTTTGTTATCTTCCCTCCGATCTCCCCTAGGGAGAACAATGATTCTCAGGCGAGGCCTTTCAAGTATTCCAACTCATACCTATACAATTAGACATCTTGGAAATGAAGGCGGACCCTTGAATAATACAAGGGTGAAGGCCAACCCTTACTACAAGATTGAGGGGTTTGCGTGCAGGTTGAGGTTATGGTCGCCATCTCCAAGACAATGGTTATGTATTTGCGGAGATACAATTTAAACAAATTCTTGGGATAATTTTCAGGAATAACACTTCGGAAATATATATGTGGAAACAATAGAAGAAACCAAGTTGGCGAAAAAGACTATGATTCCGCATTGATTGAAGGATAAGGTTAACCTAGAATGTGCTGGACAGAACAGGTGGATCACCAATCAACAGCGCCTTTTAAGGAGTCTAAAATGACAATTGTGATAATAATTTAATATTCATATAGCCAACGGACACTATCTTCTGTAGCTGCTGGCTAAGAACGACACCAACATGTACGATATTTCCTTTTTTTTAGTATTCTTTCAAATGAGAATTTCCTCATTAATTCGTTCGTTTCTTCATCGTTTTTACCTTCGGAATTCGATATAGCGACTGCTTCTTATTCCTTATAAAGTCGGTTTAACTGAGGTCTGAAATTAATTATCGCGTAGTTAGGCAATACCACCACTACGCACACCAACTTCACCATAGACTCCTTTACCAAAAGTCCTCTCTCTCTCTCTCTCTCTCTCTCTCTCTCTCTCTCTCATTTATAAATTCTCTTTACGAATGATGTTAAACCTCAAGTCATACAAGATACAAACCCGAGAATGTTTGCCACTGCAAGTCAATCATTCTCTCTCTCTCAGCTTTCCCCATTTTAACCACATAAGTGCCAGGATGATATATGTATACATGTATATATCACGGGGAAGAAAAGTACTTTCAATGATAGTACACATACTTTACACGACAAAACAATTTGAAGGGGATGAAGGAAAATTTTTCTAGAGTTCTTCAAAGTTCTTACGGGCAGCACCGGGTTGGTCAGCTAGTATATTATATATATAATTATATATACTATATGCATGCATTCATATTTATTATAATTAAAATTCATATATGGATGATATATATATATATATATATATATATATATATATATATATATATATATATATATATATATATATATATAAATCTCATCGCGCCATATCAGTTTTTCTCTATATAGCGTTCCTCCTGCTGGCTCATCCGTCTCATAAAGGCACTTCAAAAGAAAAAAAAAACATCGGTAACTTTTACTTTACTAATTTCCCCATGACTGACCTCTTGGTATTTCCCAGGTATTTTCTATCCACTTTTGAAGTTATTTGAGTCTACCATAATATTCCTACTCATGTGAACTCTCCTTCTATTATCAGAAATGTTGATTCGCAGGTGTGAACTCAACTGTTAATTTTGTACAGACAGTCAGTAATGCCTCTTTCAATTCATCTCCATAAATTGTCAATTTTTTTTCAATAATGTCAAAATGAATGATAACAGGCTCAAATATAACTAACGATAAAACGTGGGGTTTTAGAAACACACAAATACTCTCAGCGTTTTTACCTATCATATTTCATCATATACCGAGCTAATAACATCTGTATGGAAGCACACGAATTTATGATTCCATCTACTGTCAAATAGCTCTACTTTTATCATGAATTAAAATTTCCATAATTCATAACTGGAATTAGCAAGCATGGTTGTTATTTTTTGCAAAGACATATTTCATTAAAGCCTGTAATTTTTACCTTATGGTATTTTCCTTTGTCTATAACAGGGGTCATGTAAGACATTCGTCTTACTACTGACAGATTCTGGGTTGGAATCCCAAGAAAAGGCAGAGAGAGGACAACGTTCGTTAAAACCTTACGGTGCTACTTTAGCGTGTTATCTACGCTTCTTCTCCGAGGTGCTATAGTAGATTTACATCAACCGTGCATGTGACGTCTAGGCCAGTCCCTTACGACGCTCCTGATTGGCTGTTGATAAGCCAATGACAAGGCTGGAAACTCTCAGTCTCTCAAGAGAGTTCACATGGTAGGATCTATCCTTCACCTCTCCTGAGGGATACCTTTCAAAAGTATCCCTCAGGAGAGGTGGAACATACGTCCAGCCTAAGTAAACTCTCGAGAGAGACTGAGAGTCTCCAGCCCTGTGATTTGCTTATCAACAGCCAATCAGGAGTGTCGTAAGGGACTGGCCTAGACATCAAATGCACGGTTGATGTGAATCTCCTATAGTACTAAGCATGACGGAATCTCAATGGGATGCCGTGTTTAGTACTAGCCCCTCGGGGGTTGGAGTATTATATAAACCCATTTCTATACTGTGTGGTTGACAAATTATATTAATAAACGATATGCTTGATCTCCTAGGGGCTATAGTAGATTCACATGAACCGTGCATCTGATGTTTAGGTCAGTTCCTTACGACGCTCCTGATTGGCCAATCACAGGGCTGGAAACTCTCAGTCTCTCTAGAGAATTCACATGGGCAGATTGTATGTTCCATCTCTCCTGAGGGATACATATTTCAAAAGTAACACGCATCCTGCCTATGTGAACTCGCGAGAGAGACTGAGAGTTTCCAGTTAATCAGGAGCGTCGTAAGGGACTGGCCTAGACATCAGATGCACGGTTCATGTGAATCTACTATAGCACCTCGGAGGTGAAGCCAAAGTAGCACCAACCTGTATAGCAACAATGAACTGTGTACCCTATACTCAGCTGACTGAGAGTTGTTGTCAGGGTAAAGATGGACGTGGGGTTGGCAACAATGATCCAGTTTTTCCGATCTCTGTATTGCCAAAAGGAAAAGAGTTTATTTTGAAAGCTGGAAGCTCATTAAGACATGTTTCACTTCTCTGTCAGCTTGATTGGAGCCATTACTTCAAAGCCTCGGGAGCATTAGATTCTCTGACACTGATTTGGCATCGGGTCCGATGGAAACACGCCCTGTCATTTCTGAATCTTTTAGCCTGGAAATCCTAAAATTTACATGACGGCAAAGGACGAAAAAAGATTTCTTTCAGTGCTTCTTCCCGTCTTATTTTCTCAGCCTCAGGATACAGCAAATTTGTTGGAAAATAAGTACCTCATGTAATTGTTCTTTCAAAACTTTTACCATCATTAATATTATAATACATAAATTTAACCCAGCATCAATATCAATGTATTATAATAAATACCATGATCTATAGTTATTATGATTCATGTAAGCACTCTCCTCATCGATAAAAGACGTTCCATAGGCCTAGGGAGTTTACCTCAGTTCTGACAACAACTGATTATGATCCGTGAAGTGATGTTCACATAGTCTTCACGCCTTTTCTTCATTTACCTTTTGAAAGCTTGAACAGCCTTTCCATCACCTGCCATGGAAGGTATTGCCTTATTATCACTGTTTTCATGGTTCTCAATTATATGAATCATGCTCTGCTTATATATTTCACTCGACAAGTCGTGTGGCTTCCTATACAAGTCGACAATCGATAACGCAATAAAGTTCTGAACGATTACCAATTCACGAAAAAGAGAAAAACATACATGGGATAATATGAAATGTAGACCGCAGAGAGAGAGAGAGAGAGAGAGAGAGAGAGAGAGAGAGAGAGAGAGAGAGAAACACATTCTACCGTTTTAGACAGGTGAAAAGAAAGAAACAACACGTACAATCACCCTACCTAAAGGCTGGAGAGTATGTGAGAAAGCGATGAAAAGCGAGAGAGAGCCGTACCATAATACTACTAAAAACAAGAGAAAACATTCCTTCCGCGAAAGCCCTAGGCCGAGGTAAAAAGATGTCCGGTGACAAAAGCCACTTGGGACCAAAATTTCATAAGAAGCTTTTATTTTTATTTTATATCAAAAGCTTTCATATCTGCCCCGTTTGATCTTTGCCTATGATTTATTTTTACGATTATTTCGTGCCTTATCAAAGCCAATAACTGTACATGTTTCCAGGTTTTTGAAAAAATTTTCGGCATATATTCTACGATTCTTCACTCGCAGGTGTTCAGTATCTTATTGAAATTTTCCAGTATAAAAGTCTTTTCATATTTATTATCAACAAATATTTGTGCCTCTGATATTTTGTATAATCTGGTTAAAAATTATGAAATATTAGCTAAAGGTGCCTTTTTAATGATAAACAATCTTGTGCTGAATGATGATCGACAAAATAAACGGAATTAAATGTCATTTTATTAAGCTTCTTTTGTCAAAGCCATCGTCGTATAATAATGAAATTCTGCAACTGTTCTAAACGTGTAAGACTTGAAGAGAGCAAAAAGGTGTTCTAGCTTTATCAATTCCCTTCTTTATAACCGGTCACTGACTCCAGTACCATTACAAAAGTAACTCTAAGGAAATTAATATAGAAACGGTATATTAATCTGTATATTAATTTCAAAATTTTCGTCCTTTCGTTGAAGAATGTACTTAAGGTTACGGTTACAAGAGATAATTTCCTAGAACTCTGCTAACCAAAAGTTAAAAGTTTTTTTTAGGCCATAGAATCATTGATTTCTTGGCTAC
This sequence comes from Macrobrachium nipponense, assembly GCF_015104395.2. Classification (NCBI taxonomy): domain Eukaryota; kingdom Metazoa; phylum Arthropoda; class Malacostraca; order Decapoda; family Palaemonidae; genus Macrobrachium; species Macrobrachium nipponense. The sequence goes on from NC_061109.1 coordinate 43,726,355, forward strand.
AAATGTTAAGAGAAGATACACAAAGCAAGCAAAGCTCTCTCTCTCTCTCTCTCTCTCTCTCTCTCGTGTACGTGCAACAATTTCCAGCTGATAAAGTAACTAAATACTAACTCCGCCATCGCCGTGCGACCTAGACTGTCTGCTAGATTCTCTCTCTCTCTCTCTCTCTCTCTCTCTCTCTCTCTCTCATAGTCAGCCAGCCAGCCGGCACCCTCCCCTCAACATAGTGACCAGTCTCTCTCCACACAGCTTTTTAATTAAGAAAAGTAACAAACGCAGTATTTCACTTAAGGCTACCAAAACCCGCTTTTAGATCAGACTGCATTTACCGATTTAATCTCTGGAGTCTAGACTATCGTTACTATTCAGAATTCTCAAAGGCACTGGAAGCAGACAGAAAATTGAATGTTACCGCAATACAAAATAGCGTTTGCAATTGTGTGATTTACCGCAAATACAGGTAACCTTGTGACCTCACCTAGGAAAAGCGTGGACCTCAAACCCATGGAAAGGAAAAGAAAAACCGTTGATATAATACCCTTATAGATAATTAACAACAAATTAAAACTGATCAACATCAGCCATACTTAAATAACAACATTTCTATTCTACCACATCTACATGGAATCAAACATACCCACGCATACACATACACACACACACACACACACACACACATATATATATATATATCTATATATATAATAAATATATATATATCTTATATATATATTCTATATATTATATACATATCAAAAGCATTTTTTATCTCTAACAAAATTCTTAAAGCTGCTTAACGTGTGACGAAACGCTCAGCAAATTTCTGTGTAATATGTTCAAACTCTTCTACAAACTCGCCAACAAACACTGGTGTGATAAGAACACTTTGATTTACAATACTCGGATATTTTATTAGTTTTCTGAACGCCTGATAAAAGTCATACGGTGTAAGAGAGAGAGAGAGAGAGAGAGAGAGAGAGAGAAGGCGGGCGTGGTAAAAGTAAAATATGAGGTCCTGGTCTTGAAGTAAGTGCTAGACTTACCTCTGAAGTTTTGAGAGAGTTCCTCATTTTGACGGCAGAAGGAGGGAAATGGTTAGGCCTAAAATTCCATTAATGTGGGATAAAGTGGGTCCGGTAGTGTTACGAGTCAGAATGCGGGTTTTCCTAAAAAATCAAAACATCAATCAAAAATATAGATTCCTTACACTAAACATAGTGAGAATCTCTTTTGAATTTTTTCTTATTATATATTTAAATCTTTCAATAAACAACAGTTTTCCCACCTTTCACGTTTCTAGACCGTTCTGCCTCATGCGTTCATGTACTAACAGGAATCAGACCAAGATTACCAACCGTATTCCTGAGAAAATCACTCGAGACTGACCTGGATCCTATAGACAAACAGTCCAGAATTCGCGGAGATGTACGGTAAGCTCTTCTGTAAATGCCTGACACGAAGCGGAAACATCAGTAAAACAAGATTGATAATACAATTAAGTACCTGAAAGTGGGCGTGTCTATATTTGTTTGTTTGTATGGTATTTTTACGTTGCATGGAACCAGTGGTTATTCAGCAACGGGACCAACGGCTTTACGTGACTTCCGAACCACGTCGATAGTGAACTTCTGTCACCAGAAATACACATCTCTAACCACACATTGGAATGCCCGAGAATCGACCTCGCGGCCACCGAGGTGGCAGGCCAAGACTATACCAATCACGCCATTGGGGCGCTCGTGTCTATGGGAAAATTAAGTAAAAGGGTTCTGCCTCTCATTTTTTTTTTTTTTTTTGCTTAGTTGCTTTTTCGACTTTAAAATATCTATGAAAATAAAGATGCCCAATACATGTTCTCCTAAACCGGAATCTAAAGGGACTAAAAATTGCTATACGGACATGAATCACGATATAACAATGAAACTAGACCTAACACCCTAAGAGAAATTGCGCCAGTTCCAAGTGTAGATGAGATAATGACAAGAGGAAGATGGAAACAGATTTGACATGCCCTTGGCACCATTCCGGGAATATAGCCTGATGGTGTCAGCTATCAGGTTCCTGTGGGGCGGCAGAAGTATTGGAAGGCCTAGACTCACTTGGGTGGGAACTATGAGATGGAGGACTGGAGACGAGTGGAGATTTCGTAGAAGATACAAAGACATGAATCGTTGGAGGCAATGATATTGATGATGATAAGGATAGATTTAGTCTTTTTGCCCTCAAGTATAAAGTTACCAAGGAGATCAATGTCCATTACTAACATAAGTATATCTATATCATCTTGCCTAAACACAAAATAAACCAAACGAAATCATTAGCAAAAATGCAATGGAGCTGGAATTTACGAACAGCTAAACATTTTTTTTAAATCTTAAATAACTTTACGCATTCACTTTTATCTCTTGTTTGAAGACAGTTTTAGAAACAACATCCATCAAATGAAGAGTTAACAAACAGACATGATTTTATTAACCCTTGCAATGATTCTGTGATTCATGTAAATGATTATGATAAGTCACCAAACCGACTAGAGACTAGTTACTTGACCGTCAAGTCTCCGCAAAGAGTGTCCGCTGTTGGTACAAGACCGAGTAAAATGTGAGAGTAAGAATTAAATAAAAAAAAAGGAAAAAATCAAATTATAATTGCCTGCCAAGTGGGCGCTTTAAAAAAAAAAAAGCCTGAGTGCATCTTCAAACAAGGAAGTCACACGTAAGACTTCCGAAAGCCGAACTGGCCCCCTCCCCCAACCCCCAGGCCTACTTGGATTCTCGTACAATGAACTCAAATTCAAGATTGGTGAAAGCCCAATTGTCCCTGTTTCGGGAAAATAAAATCTTGAGTGCTTCCTAAAACAAAGAACTCAACAGTAAGACCACGGAAATCCTTAGTACAAGAGGCAGTGACAAAACGCGAAGGTAATCAATCAATACCAGCATCTGCTAACTCAGATATTCTTAGGGTAGGTTATCCTAGCAAAAAAAAAAAAAAAAAAAAAAAAAAAAAAAAAAAAAAAAAAAAAAAAGCCCAGAGTTCCATATATGTGAAACGTTATCACTGTTGGGAATCGTATAAAGAACCAAACATACAAATACATATATGTAATACTCACAGGGATATGATGACGTCGACTTCCACAGAACGATTTTCATTTATAATCTGCAAATAAAAAAAATCATTAGTCAACTGAATGCAACAAAACTGGATGAAAAAAGTGCATGACTATAAAGTATGCTATGTTTTTGAACAATAAGTACTGTTCTTTAAAAACACATATCAATGCAACTGTCGATTCCATCCTTCTCTCTCTCTCTCTCTCTCTCTCTCTCTCTCTCTCTCTCTCTCTCTCTCTCTCTCCTCAAATTTACAGACCTATTCACACTATTAGGGCTCCAAACAGTTTTACGATGTCTTAATAAATAATGGCAAATAGAAGTGACAAAATAATGCGACGATCAATTTTCAGTTTTAAAATTCCATTAGGTCATAAAAATAACTGGCGCAATTTAGACTTTGCAAGACTGCAACGTCTTTAGACTGAATCCGAATATAGTACACAGAAGACCAGAGAGAGAGAGAGAGAGAGTCTAACTCTCTCGTAATTATGATACGCAGTTTATGTAAACCCTTGTGTGCTTTAGACTTCAACAATGGAGGAGGAGGAGGAGGAGGAGGAGGAGAGAGAGAGAGAGAGAGAGAGAGAGAGAGAGAGAGAGAGAGAGAGAGAGAGAGCTTGCATTTACTCAACAGTAATCGATTCAATAAGAGACGGGGCGTGCACAAGAATTTCATTTCAGCCGTTTCATAACATCTGGGACACCAGCCATGAATTTTGACGATACTTGAATATCTAGATCTTCATTTGAAATTTTACCAGAGACGATTTTCATGTGGTTGCCGAAGCTGAGAGAAGACCATCATCTGCGATTTTGAAAAGTTTACTTAAAAGCAGTTCTCTACGTCTTCTTGGCATTTGTGTTTAATGAGAAAAAAAGTCATCGGTCATCAAAAAGTAAGACTGTCTCTAATTCCACACCACTTTCAAGTTTTTTGCCGTAGCAGCTTTAGGAGAGCCCCCTAGTTACAAATAAGTTATTTTATTAATCAAATAATGAATCATTAATTCATAAGATGGGAAATAAAGGTAGACTTCCAATGTATTTATTTCCATCAATAAGCCTTGAAAAACGAATTACTCTTCAATGTATACTTGGCCACATGAAACAGTTCCCGCCACAGTTCTTCATCTACCCTTTATCACGATTCCCCCAATCACATTTTCGTTATCGTAACGTTGCTTTTCACTTTCCTACGTTTATGTTTTGACAGCAATGCGTCGCACCAACAGAATGAAATCGCAGTCACCATGGACTTTTCTGGAAACAGAAAAACCAGGCCTGCACTCATTCCTTTGAAGCCAACTGCACTTATAAATTCTTTGAGGGTCAGCTAGTCTTAGAGGGCCACGTTAGCTTAAGGTGAAATATTAATATTTCACCTCACTGTGCTTCCCACTATAGCAACTGATGGTTATTAAATGATGCGAGATGGGAATGGAGATATCCGGAAGGGTCCAGTACTAATCCATCTTGACACGTCCTTCGTGTCGCAACGTCTCCTGCGAAGCCGATGTATCTAAGGGCCCTTACATCCTCCTCCAGATGAAATGACAGAAATTGATGCCAACGCATCTATTTCTTTTTATAATTGACTTTTATCTTAGCCGCCTTCGTGGTATTTTGTGTTAGGTGAGTTCTCCTTTTATCATTTTTGTTGGTCCGGTCAGTTAGCCCTCCTTAGACATGATTTCAATCTATGTTATTATTGGGGTAATTGTACAATCTGAACCCTTGGCAGATTCTACAGTGAGATACTCAGTCAAACCCACCCCCCCCTTGTCCCCCCCACCCCTTGTATCTTATAAATAAATTTCATACATTTTCCCCTTAAATGCTTCTAATATGAAGAGAACAAATAAATTCCATAGTGAAAATTAAGCGTTTCAAGAAAGGTAAGAGGAATGTTTTACCAAATGTTCTAAAACTTGCCTGCTTTGAGATCACTGTAATGAAAATTCTGGCCGCTATCTTATAAGTAAAATTACTTTGGTAAGTGAATTTCAGGTAGACTTTGATCCAAGAATTGAAGAATATTTTAGAGCTTGAACGGCTATTTTTTCTTCTTATTGAGAGAAGATTGGATGGAGAGATTTCACTACGTGCTTCACTGGGGCTGCTAGTGCTAGCTGTTTTTTGTATTTTTTATCATTGTTCAAGATATTAGACAAAATTTTCTTTATTTTACCTCAGTCCGTTTCTGTGTCCAAGAAGTAAAACTGTACATTTCATTTTTAACAGTCAACTGTTTCCCTTGGCAAAGGTAAACCCATAAAAAAATACAATGGTCATCTCCTAAATCATGATAAGTGAGACAAAATCGGTTACTAGGATGGGAAATACAGAGTACAGAGGAATGCAGAGATCTGCGTTTCTCTAAATTGAATGTTGTTAAATGAGGATGTAAATAAATAAAAAGCAGAAAAAACTAAAAAAAATGCCTTTAGGTAAAAGTACAAAAAGAAACACTCAGACTTAATATCGCATTACAGTAACACGAATAACTAATTGTGATAAAATTGTCAAAATTAAAAATGTTAAAAAAAAAGGAAGGACATGAACGCATTGGCCTAATTTTGTACCCTCATCGTCCAAATATATCTGGAAATACCTTCTCTGGGGGGGGAGGGGGTGGGGGTGGGGGAGGGGGTGGGAGGGGGAGCGGATACGTGGGAACAGTACCTTATCTCCTCAGGAAAGGGGGAAAAGACATCGTGTATCGTTCGTGTCTTTTTGGAGATAAGAGAAGGTGTCATAACTCTCTCTCTCTCTCTCTCTCTCTCTCTCTCTCTCGCTTTATTTTGTCGAGATAGAGAGAGGCACCAATTTATGAAGGTCTCTCACAAGAATGATCCTATCCTTGAGTTAGTTACTAAGTTAAACAGACTCAAAGTTAACCAGTAACGGCTACTTTAACTATTGTTGCTTTATCATAAAGCACGCCAAGTCATTTCATTAACTTTGTTCCCGGGCAGATTCTTCGGGAAACTAAACTTTGGTGAAACTGCGGTGAAATAATGCGGTCAATATAATAAGCTTATTATGCGAGAAAACAAAGACATCTTCACCGAGAAACTTCGCCAAATAGAGCAGTTTCACCAGCAACTGATAACAGATGTACTTTAACCCTCATGCTCCCCAGAAGAAATAAGCACAAAATGACAACCGAGATATTACCTAGGAATGGAATAGAGTATAAAATTTAGGCCAAAGCCAAGCGCTGGGACCTATGAGGTCATTCAGCGCTGAAAGGGAAATTGAGAGCAAAGAGGGCTTGAAGGTGTAACACGAGGAAAACTTCGCAGTTGCTCAATGAAACAATTGGTAGAAGGTGGAAAGTAAGATGTAAAATAGAAAGGATGGAATATAGAAAGTATGAACGAAGGTAGAGTAAAAGGAATGAAATTGGTTGCAGCCAGGGACCGAAGGGACGCTGCATAGAACCTCTATAGTAGATTCACATCAACCATGCATTTGATGTCTAGGCCAGTCCCATACGACGCTCCTGATTGGCTGTTGATAAGCCAGTCACACGGCTGGAAACTCTCAGTCTCTCTCGAGAGTTTACATAGGCAGGATGTATGTTCCACCTCTCCTGAAAGACGTATACATCAGGAGAGGTGGAACATAGATCCTATCCATGTGAACTCTCGAGAGATAGAGTTTCCAGCCGTGTGACTGGCTTATCAACAGTCAATCAGGAGCGTCATAAAGGACTGGCCTAGACATCAAATGCACGGTTGATGTGAATCTACTATAGTAATGCCTACAGTGCACTGCGTGAGGGGCACTGACGGCCATGCCATCTACTCAAGGACAGTTGGCTTGGCAGAAACTCTTAGCATCCAGGAGTGTAATATTTCTAGTCCTCTCTCAGCTACGGTGAAGGCTAATGATGTAGTAAGTATTACCATACAAATGGTTGACATAAAGAGAAAGATTTATTAACAATATCACAAAAATAAACAGTTTTGCAACTGACTGAATTTCACAGGTTAGCGCTGGAAACTGTCAGTCTCTCTCGAGAGTTCACATAGGTAGGATCTGTGTTCCACCTCTCCTGAGAGATACGTCTTTCAAAAGTGTCCCTCAGGAGAGGTGGAACATACATCCTGCCTATGTGAACTCTCGCGAGAGACTGAGAGTTTCCAGCCTGTTGATTGGCTTATCAACAGCTAATCAGGAGCGTCGTAAAGGACTGGCCTAGACATCAGATGCATGGGTGATGTGAATATACTATAGCGAGAAATTACCATTTTCTTTTACGGTCAAGTTTTAGAACTGAAATAACATTGCTTGATTTCGATGGTTTTCAGAGCACTTCTTTTATTCATTTTGTCCTGAATAATCCCGGATTGACATATTCTTAAATAAAAGACCTTCACCACATTTATGTAGAATTTGTAATTGATCTGTGCAAAGGCATATGCAGAAAATATATACATTTACACATCTTTTATTGTATAATTTCCATGGATGCTTACGTTCCAGGAACGCAATCTTAAAAATAAATTCTACAAAGATTTTTCGTTGCATAAAGATATTCCTTTATTGAATTTTACAATGTATTTTCTGAAACACTGTAAAAACATGAAACAGAAATTCTCTGCTAAAAGCTATTTCTAACTTCGCTATATACCCAGTTTTATCAGTGATAACAATGTATGCAACACTATGAAACGTTATTCATGATGACGGTAATACAAATAATCATTGCAATATATTCCCTTTTTGCTGTACTATGAGGCATCAACTACTGACTATAGTAGATTCACATCAACCGTGCATTTGATGTCTAGCCTCGTCTCTTACGACGCTCCTGATTGGCTGTTGATAAGCCAATCATAGGGCGGGAAACTCTGTCTCTTTCGAGAGCTCACATAGGCAGGATGTATGTTCCATTCCTCCTGAGGGATACGCATTTCAAACGTATACCTCAGGAGAGGTGGAACATACATCCAGCCCATGTGAACTCTCTCGAGAGACAGAGTTTCCAGCCCTGTGATTGGCTTATCAACAACTAATCAGGAGCGTCGTAAGGGATGGGGCTAGACATCAAATGCACGTTTGATGTGAATCTACTATAGCCAAGACTTGGTTGAAAATTGGGCCTACATATCCTTCCATTCGCTAAGTCTTATGCGCTTTCAAAATAAAACAAGTTATCTAGACTTTTCTTTTAATCAAGAGTAATCATCTTCAAAGCCTTGGATGAAGTGTTGCTTAATCATCAATACGTCTGAGTGAGGATTCGTCAAGAGATTCAAGAGGAGTTGCCAAGTATAGCTAGAATGCTTAAATGGCTGAAAAATAACGCATTGCCTGACGTCGATTGGTCAATTGCAATTGGACACGAAAATACTGCCTAGAACTTTCAGCGTTTTCGATATTTATTTGCTAATTGGCAAATCTCTCCGAGCCACTCAAAGAATTGCGAAACTCCTTACACAAATATTTTGCCGATGGAAGGTAATGATCATTGCACCATGAGCTTTCATGAAGTTGCCGACTTCAGACTTTGTCAACCTTTCCAAATGCGAAAATGTTTTGCAAATTGTTGTCGTTGAATTTGTTATTATTTCATTGATGATTTTATTTGTTATTTGTCTGAACAAGATATGAAGCTTAGGCTTAATGTGAAACAGCGTTAATGTATCATGCATATTAGTCGACGGTCAATTTCCGATATGTACATCATACAGGTAAATCTGTTGAGAACGAGCAAATACTTGTTGGCCGAGTCTGTGGAGTCACTGAAGTCCTGATGTCTCCTCTGTCCGCTGGTTCGAATCCAAGAGAGGACGAAATTATCATGAACTACAAAATTCCCCTTCGGTTAACATATATGCAAATATATTAATTCCGAGGTAGTAGAGCGAACTGGATGTTAAAGAATATTTCTAGCTTAATGCAGATATATATTATATATATATATATATATATATATATATATATATATATATATATATATAGGTGGTGTGTGTGTGTGTGTGTGTGTGTGTGTGTGTGTGTGTATATATAATAATAACATATATATGTGCATATATATAAAATATATATATATATATATATATATATATATATATATATATATATATATACATATGTGTGTGTGTGCATGTGCGCGCGTGTGCGTGTGTGTGTGTGTGTGGGAAATGATAAAACGTCTTCATAAAAACCAAAGTGAAACAATAATGACTTATAGAATAAAAAGAATCTAATACGAACAAACACAAGAGCGTATAAAACAAGTTACAGCATCTTGCTGATTAATGAGGTAAGATCGAAATAGAAGTAAAAAATCACTTCGTTTCAAATAGATGGAATATCAAAGAGTTTTGAAATCCTTAAAAGCGATCCTCCCAAATCACGATAGTGAAGTCTAATGAAGCAAATTACGCAAAAAAATAAAACAAAAAGGGATGCTTTGAATGCTAGAGCTATCGGTTCCCCCTCCCGTATGGTTACGACACAACCTCTCTATTAGGGATAACTCATTTTACTTGGTTGAGATTTGAGTTTAATAAAACTTTATAATGGTCTCTCTCTCTCTCTCTCTCTCTCTCTCTCTCTCTCTCTCTCTCTCTCTCTCTCTCACACTATGAATTATTTTGCAATAGAGAAAAGAAGACATCGGAAACAGGTTCTTATTTGAGTGTTGAATCGCCGTGTAGTGTTGTATATATGTTATGGCCATACTATACATACATACATACATACATACATACATTTACACACACACACACACACACACACACACACACACACATATATATATATATATCACGATATCAATGTTAAACATATATATATATATATATATATATATATATATATATATATATATATATATATATATATATATATATAGTATATACATATTTGGGTGGATATGATGACCCTGAAAATTATTTATAATTCTCTTATGTTTTTCGTTCTTCGTGAAATATCTTTTCTTATAGTCCCCACCCCCTCCCCAACCCCTCACCACCCGTCCCCAGCTTACGCTCTCGAGGAAAGGAAACTATATTTTGAGTCAAGGGGGGGAAGGAATTTATCTCCTCGGAGAGTGAAGGAAAAAATGGTTGTAGGGACCTTTCCAGAAAATATATTACATAAGAAATAGTCATACTTTCAGAGGAGTTAAGTCGTAAGACATTTGTCGTAAACTTTTCCTTAGCAACGACCCCTGTAAAGATATTACTGCACGAACTATTTACTTCTGAAAAATAGCATAGTAAAGAATGATAATGGAAAAGACTAATAAAAAGTTCAAGGAATATTCTTACGTAATAGTCTAGGACCCTTTGTTCGGGCCAAGGCACTAAGTTAAGTATATAGCAGTTTAACCAGCCACTGAAATGATTTGTAGCTCTCCAAGGGCTGGGCCGAAGGATTAGATATTTTTTTGACGTGGCTAGGAACCAATTGGTTACCTAGCAACGGGGCCTACAGCTTATTGTGGGATCCGAACCACGTTATATCGAGAAATGAATTTCTAATCACCAGAAACAACTTCCTCTGAGTCCCCGTTGGCAGCGCAGGGAATCGAACTCAGGACGACCGAATCGGCATGCGAGCATGTAAACCACTCGTCCAACGAGAAACTTGGGCCAAAGTACTGATCTTATCTTTTTTCAGAAATATATAAAGGTTATTTAACACCAGCTTTTGATTCTACTGGCTTCAGGCATACTATTATAAAGTTTAACAAGGTAATGGCATATATATTCAATAGAGATTTCCTAAGCCTTATAATGGAACATGCTAAAGTCATTGCTAACAAAGATCTAGATTACATTTTGAAAAATAACTAACAGGCAGCGAAAAGTAAGACAACATCATATTGCTTTATTACACTTGAATTCACAGTCTCGATAGCCATCAAGATTTCCTCCCAGTGACAAGAAATCGAAGTAAAATTAATTATCTGCAGTCGAGTCTTACTATTACCCATAGTTTAAATATCGCATGAAAATCGAGACAACTAAGTTACACAAGTCAATAGGGGAAAGCTTTTATTAACAAATGCATGCACTTTCCATCAAATCATTCAAAGTTTTTGATGTCTCCATTTTCGAAATAGCAGTGTGCTGTTCTTCACGTTTATTTCCGTAAAGTTTGTTAGATGGATGGCAAACTTGGTTGCCAGAGCACTGTATATATGAATCTTCAATCAGTATACGGATATGTATGTATGTATGTATGTATGATGTTATGTATGTATGTATGTATGTAAACTTTTCCTTAGAAATAACAACGTCTCTGCAAAACAAAATTTCTCCAAATCTCGTCAACATTGATGCCCCTTAGGTTACTCAGAAGGGGATATAATACTAATATTCCGAGAGGAATATTTTTTCAACACAATCCAACAGTTTCCCCTCTTTTGGCTGCGTTTGGAGGGGCGAATTCCCCTTCTTGAATTCAGGGAAAACTTTGCCGTTTATATTTCTTAGTTGTAAATATTTAGATTAAAGGAGTAATTGAGATATCTGTACGGACGGGTCAGGTCACCTCACTTCATTTCTTCTGTCTGTCTGAGAGATATTCCAGAAAATAATTTGTGAAGTGGCTTGCTCTTCTTCAACCACCAATGAATAATTTCCGAAGTCATTAAAATAATCCCGAATGGAATATTCATTTGCTTCAAGAAAACTGTCTCTGATGTCAGAATCGTCTGTTCATACTCTGAGTGGTTATTCATTTTCATACGCCATCTCAATTTACATTTTATGGAAGTCACGTTAAAATTTCGATGAATTCCATTCGGGGGAAACGTTACAAAACCCAGACACGAAATTGAATCCAATTTGAGCAGTCTTAATGATTACAACAATTAAATTGAGTTCCTGTCCGAAATACCCGTCCATATTCGTTATCATGAAAAAAGTTAGAGAGCAATTTCCTGGTAAGAAGTATTTAGGAGGGTTCATAATTCTTACAAAACTACGCACTTCAAATGAAAATATACGAGTTAAAGACGGTCAATACATTTGCGTATTGATGTTGAGGGTACATATTATGACACAAGTCCTTAGCTTTTTAACTTTATTTTATATTACGTGTGTACGTATATACGAGTTTGGGAAGTGTTTTTAACAATAAGATTTTACACAAGTGTAGAGAGTGTGTCGGAGCGACCTCCCATAAGCATTTTGATTCCTCAACAGAAATAAATATCTTTGATTAATAATCAACCGGATATGTCCAAATGCCTCTCAGAGATCTTAAATGACTCCGTTGGTTTTGTTGCAAAGTTATTAGTTATATACACACATATATAGTATTAACATATTGAAAGGATAAGGCAGTCCTCATAGAATACATTATTTATCTATACCTCCATCTCTTCCGAGTCATAACTGCCCCAAGGGGGACATTTTGGTAGGCCTACCCAGAGGCTGTCGTTTTCATCAGCATCTATATAATTTCCTGTGGAGTTAGGCCCCACTCCTTTATCCCTCCTCCCTTAAGTTTTTCCTTTCATTTATATATAGGAAAAATAATTAAGTTTCACCCTATCAACCTCAGTCTACAAAAAAGTAAATAAATAAATAAATAAATGATAAACTAACTTCACCATTAATCTAGCGCATTCTAACCAGGTTTACTCCCCTACCTCAGATCACATCCATATGTAAAATTGTCCAGAACTCTGCAAAGGAAAGTGCACAGCGAAAACAAATGGTGACAACCCCTGTGGCTAGTCAGCGACGGGCGAAAGGTGGGCGGGGCCTATTGGCAAAGATAGATTGATTCACTCATGGCAAGCGCCTAACAGTGGGTGCTGTGATGAAGGAGGCTGGGCGGAAGTAAATTATGATGGATGGGTCTAAGGGATGAGGAAAGAGTAATCACCGCAGTGGACAAAGTAATTTACCGATTCTGTGAGGAGCGGAATTAGAGTGGAAAGAATGCAAGAGCGAGAAAATTGGAAAAAGGAGCAAAAAAAATAAGAGACTTTAAATAAACTAGCAATTTACCAATCTTTACTAAAAGCATATTCATCTGCTGCTTCATATAAGTGACTCGCTAGTGTTTTTCCAAGTGATAAGTCTAATCTATACAGAAATTATGTATGATAAATTCGCAAAGTAACTAAGTCTACGGGGATAACTAGTCTCGTTTCACAGGCAAAACCAGCTCCGTTTCAGGGAGTCCCTTCTCACCCCACCCCATTCGGAGGTGGGGTGGGGGGGATTAGGATGAAACCCCATTATAAAACCATCTTAGAGGTCCCTACTATAACCCTGCCAAGTTTCATGCCCATCAGACCAGCCGTATGGCCGTGATTGAACGACAGACGGACGGACAGACATAATGCCTTAATGAGGGATAGACAAACATACTAGGGCAATAGTCGCCTATCCTTCACTTATATACATTTTTTAATACCAGTTAAGAATTCTCAAAAAGATTTACTCTTCACATCTACATGGGGAATTGCAAACACCTGTACCTGTGAAATTGCAAATACTTCTGCATAGGGAATTGCAAACACCGGTAAATAGAAAATTGCAAGTACCTCTGCCTGGGGAATTGCAAACACCTGTACATGCGGAATTGTAAACACTTGTAATGTACATGGGGAATTTCAAACAACTGTAATGGGGAATTGCAGACACCCGTACATAGGGAATTGCAAACACTTGTAAATAAGGGATTACAGACACCTCTACGTGGAAACTGCAAAACCCGGTGTAAATAAGGAATTGTAAATACCCGTACATGGGAAACTCCAAACACTACTTGGAAAACTGCAAACACCTGTACATACGGAATTGCAGACACCTGTAAGGAGAATTTCAAACACCTGTTTGGGGAATTGCAGACACCTGTAAGGGGAATTTCAAACACCTGTTTGGGGAATTGCAGACACCTGTAAGGGGAATTTCAAACACCTGTTTGGGGAATTGCAGACACCTGTAAGGGGAATTTCAAACACCTGTTTGAGGAATTGCAGACACCGGTACATGAGAAATTGTAAACACCTGTAAGTGGGACTTTCAAACACCAGCACATGGGGAATTGCAAACACATTTACATGTGGAATAGCAAGCATTAAATTATCATCACCAACAATCCTCGACATTTCCCTAAGCAGAGCAAAGATAACCCAAAGGTAGCAGCAGGCTGTCAGTTTTGTACAGCCTTCAAGTTCTGGAAACATATCGCAATACCTCGGCGGAAAACGTTGAAATTGGAATTCCACGGCGTTTCCAAAGGATTACTGCGTTCTTTGAAGGGCAAAAAATACGTAGCGAAAAAAAAGAGGATGAAAAAATACACCTACAAGTCCCGACAAAGGAAATTAAATTCGAACAATGGGTGGAGCTTCCCCACCAAAAAGGACCAAAAAACGGTTCTCAACCCTGAGCCGCCAGTAAGTCTCATGGAGACGTGACTCCGGGTATTGAGAGAGAGAGAGAGAGAGAGAGAGAGAGAGAGAGAGAGAGAGAGAGAGAGAGAGAGAGAGGTTTTACAGTTTAAAATACTAAATACTCACAATATTTCACGTCTCTCTAAATTGGTAAGAACCCAATGAAGAAAAAAGGAAATAATAGATACAATACTTCATTTTATTCTAGGTAGCAACCAGGTCGTTCCGCAGGAGTTAAAAGTTAAACAATATTACATAAACACAATATCTGAAGTCACTTAATTAACACTAGGATGGCCGAGGTGTCGTTTTCGACACCTTCAAATTTTTAACTAATTAGTAGGAATAACTGATTTTGGCTCAATGCTGAGTCTTATAGACAATTATTAAATTTTTAAAAAGATGCTTAACAGACCTAATTTTTTAAAAAATATTCAGTGGAATAGCTGATATTTGAGGTTTTACCTTAAATGGCCAAGGTGTCGTTTTTGACACCTAGGCTATTTATATGGTAAATTCATTTAAAAACTCCTCACAAGCAATAATATTTGTGTTTGTGTCCCCTATCTATATATCTATCTATTTATACACACACACACACACACACACACACACACATATCTATATAATGACTTTCTTTCAGTATGAGGTTATACTATATATTTGTGAATTTCTTTTCAGACTTGTTATTCCTGACTTGAATATCCTTGTGAATTCTGTGTTTCGTGATCCTTGGCAAAGGAAACAGTTACTAAGCACTCATCATTCATATTAGCTTAGTGGTAGTCATACTGAATATATTAGAGATGGCTGCTTCACGGTGTAAGGGAAATAAAGATTTCTATACTGTAGAAGAAGCATTGAATATTATCTTCCAATCAGAAGATGAAGTTTCAAGTGATGGTAGTGAAAATGAGTTTTTACCACAAAAAGAAGTTTCTTCAAGCTCATCAGATTCTGATGACTATCAAGATAGTGAAGACGAATCCACTAGACAAGCAAATACCTCATCAGATATACAAGCAAGCACTTCTACAGATAGAAATACCATCATTACACGGCATTGGGATTTGCCTGGGAACCACCTTTTATCATCATCTCGGAAAGGAAGATATAGCTAAAGTCAGGTATTCAAAGCTACGTTCTGGTATTTGCAAAAACTTGTGAAAAAAATGTAGCTGCAGAATCCCCATATTCTGCTTGGAGAATCTTCATTGATGAAACTATGCTACGGAAAATTCATAAATGGACAATCAGTGAAGGAAAAAATCACGATGAAAGCTGGGTGTTATCCTTAGAAAAGTTTGAGGCCTACATTGCTTTGACATATGCAAGGGGAGTGTACGGAAAAGCTCACAGTGCAGATTTTTTGTGGAATAAAACCTATGGACCAAAAATATTCGGAGAAACCATGTCTAGAAGTGATTACAAGAAAAATACATAGATTCATTAGGTTTGACAACAGAAGCACAAGGTCCAGAGAGGATCAAAAGTGACAAATTTACCCACATTAGAGACATTTTTGACCTATTTGTTGAAAATTGCAGAGGTGCCTATATACCAACATATAGTTTGACAATTGACGAACAGCTATTGCCCATGAAAACACCCCAGGTGCCCATTCATTGTATTTATGCCAAATAAACCTGATAAGTTTGGAATGAAATTTTGGGTCCTTACAGAGGTAGAAAACAAATACATTGTAAATGTGATCCCCTACTTAGGAGCCATAGAAAAGGAATCAAGGTTAGGGGTTCCCTTGGCGGAACATGTTGTGCTCAGTCTTACTGAAGTTTGTGAAGAACAAAGGCTCTATGTAACAACAGACAACTTTTTTACATCTCTTGAAGTTGCAAGGAAACTGCGAGATAGAGCTACTTCAATTGTCGGTACTGTGAGAGGAAACAGCAAGCATCTGTCGAAAGAAATGACTTTACAAGAAAAGGGGAAAAAGTATGAATCCAAATTCTATTTTCAAGATGAAAGTGAATGCATGTTTGTTAATTATCAATGCAAAGCTAATAAAAATGTGTGCCTCTTATCAACAATGCATAGTTCTCCAACAATTTCGGAAGGTGAGAAGAAGAAACCAGCAGTCATTGATTTCTATAATGCTAATAAAGTAGGAGTAGACGTAGTCGACCAAATGCTCCGAAAGTACAGTACACGTTGTGCTACAAGACGTTGGCCCCTTGGAGTTTTTTTGTAATATACTGGATATGGCAGTTATAAATGCATGGATTATACTACAAACTAGCATCAGGGAGAACAATTAGTAGGAAGGAGTTCATTTTGGAGCTCATTGAAAGTCTTAGGCATGCTTATGTTCAGAAGAGAAGCTTACCGAATCTTGCAGATGTGCCCTCCACAAGCTCATCATTACCTAAGAAACGTCGCAAGTGTCATGGTAGAAAATGTTCAAATGCTACGATTACTGTTTGCCAAGTATGCAAAAAACCTACTTGTGGCAAATGTGCAAAGGATGAAACTAGGGTAGTGTTTGTAACATGTAAAGATTGTGGAATCTAAGATATTGATAAATAATTGGCCTACAGGATTGTAAAAAGAATGTTATAGCCTACTTCAAAATGATGTCAAATGTTATGTAATAACAATATTCTTTAATAAACTATGTATTGCAAACATATGAGTTATTTCATTAACCATATATGATTATTTTTCATGCCAAATTTCAATAAAAAATCATAAGGTTTCGAAAAGAAAACGACACCTCGGCCATTTTTATATATATCGGAAAGGAGCTGGCCATCCTAGTTTAATACGAATCCAATGAAAAAATATTATATATTAAAAATAAAAAATATTCACCTTATTTCTCCTAAATAACTAAACGTTGCTTCCGCACGAGTTTTAAAACTATAAAATATTAAATAATCACAATATTTTACGTCTCTCTCAATTGATGAGAATCCATTGGAAAAAATATGATATAATAACAATAAAATATTTCACCAATTTGTGTACACTAGTTGCTTCCGCATGAGTTATATAGCTATAAAATACTACTATATAATTAAAGTATTTTGCCTATATATATATAATATATATATATATATAATATATATATATATATAATATATATATATATATATTTAATAAAGCTAGGATTTTTATTTTATTTTTGTACTGAGGAAGCAGCCACCAGTTGCTTCCGCAGAAGTTAAAGGTTATAATAGTATTAAATAATTACAATATTTTACGTCTTTTAATTGATACGCACCCTATAAAAAATTGGATGTAATAAAAACAGAATTTTTCGCTTTATTTACGCCCAGAAGAGGCAGCCACCAGTTGCTCCGTTGGAGTTATGAAGTTATAAGCGATGTTTTTCGTCCCATCGAGAGATACGAGAACTCATAGGAAATACGCAGTGCCCAGCTTGATTCGTTTTCAACAAGTTTTAATCGATTTCGAAGAGTGCAAAAGAAATAGAGCCAAATAAAATATTTGATAATGAAATCTATTCTGAACAGTTCTAGAAAGATAATCATACATAAAATAAACCCTTTTGGAAAGATCACATAACAAAAAACCCAAATCTATTTCGAGGACAGCAAAAGAAATAGAACCAAATAAAATTAGTAGATAATAAAATCTATTCTGAATAGCTCTAGAAAGATAATAATACATAAAATAAACTCTTTTGGAAAGATACCATAAAAAAAAACATCTATTCCGAGGACAGCAAAAGAAATAGAACCAAAAGAAATAGCTGATAATATAATCCATTCTGAATAGTTCTAGAAAGATAATGATATATAAAATAAACCCTTTTGGAAAGATTTCATAACAAAAAGAAAAGGCAAAAATTTCAACAATTCTTTTTTTTCTTTTTCGAGGAAAGCAAACGAAATAGATCCAAATAAAATAGCTGATAGTAAAATCTATTTTGGATAGTTCTAGAAAGATAATAATTGATAAAATAAACCCTTTTGGAACGAAAGCATAACAAAATGACGAAAGCAAAAATTTCAACAAATTTTAATGGATTTCGAGGACAGCAAAAAGAGACAGAGCCAAATAAAAAGATGGTAACTAAATCTATTCTGAATAGTTTTAGAAAGACAGAAAAAACAGTTTTGGAAAGAAAGCAAAAAAAAAAAAAGAAACGTCAACAAGTTTTAATGTATTTCGAGAAGCGGTACAGAAAGAAAGCCAAATAAAATAACGGGCTATAAAATCTATTCTGAATAGTTTTGTAGAAAAAATCCAATAAATTTTAAACTATTTCTAGGAGAGGGAACCAAGAAAAACGCAAAATAAAATAGTAGGTAATAAAACCTATTCTGAAAAGTTTAGAAATATTTTTAAAATCTATTTCGAGAAGAGCTAATGAAGGAAAGCCAAATATAAAATAATGGTTAATAAAATTCATTCCAAATATTTCTAAAAAGATGTCAAAAAATAAATAGATAAATAAATAAATCAAACTTCTGTTAAGATAGCAAAAAAAAAAAAAAAACACTTTTTCAACGATAGAAAATTAAAAATAAAATAGAAACACGCTAAGAAAGGTAGAAAAAACCATACAGACTTTTGGAAAACAGCAAATAAAAAACATTTTTTGGGGAAAGATAGCAAAGTATAAACAACCATTTTTGGAATGATAGCAAAGTAAAAAAAAAAAAAAAAGAGAAAGAAAAAATACTAGGAAAAACAGCAAAGTAAAAAAAAATTGGAGAGACAGAAAAAAACTAAGATAGCAAAAAAATGTTAAAAAATAAAAAAAGATTGGGGGGGGGGGGGGTGTTTGGTGGAGGTTCATCAGCTTTCTTACCTGACTTACAGAAGAAAATGTTCATTTTCGTCTGATTATCGGTCAGCATTAAAATATTAGATTATTAAAGTAAACTGCCAGAGCTAATTAGACCGCACTATTAGCCCATCAATCATTATCATAAAGCCATTATGTTCACATCACTCACAGTGAATATTTTGTATCAAAACTGACTGGTTGAGTATTTTTAAAAATGTTATCACGAAAAGACTGCGCATATTCTAAGAGGAACAATAAAATCATATTCTTAGTCTGAAAATAACCACAACAGCGCCACCAATAACATAAGAATAATCGAAATGACAAAGCGCACGTGGGAGTTAAGACTTCTTATGCTATTTAATCGCGTTAGAGTATTTCTACTTTTATCTACTCTAATCATTTATATTTTTATGTAACGCCAAGCTATTCATAAACCATACCTCTAAGTAAAGGTGCTTACGGTTTCCTCTTACGCACTCACTGGTTAAATATATATATGAATAATTATCACATCACCGTGATTCATATAAATTATTCGAGCTACAAATGTTCTTTAATACCTAATGCGCTCTACCTCGGAGCTAATATATTTTCATATATATGAACCGAAGGGGAATTTTTTTGGTTGATAATAATTTCGTCCCCTCGTGGGTTCGAACCACTGCCCAGCGGGCAGAGAAGAAATCAGGACGTCAGTGTTGTTATCGATTCGGCTAACAAGGCCGGAGTCGGTAAAAACTTATAACATCACTTGTTAGCCGAATCGATAACATCACTGACGTCTTGATTTCTTCACTGTCCGCTGGGCGTGGTTCGAACCCACGAGGGGATGAAATTATCATCAAATAAAAAGTTCCCCTTTGGTTTACAAATATGAAAATATATTAATTCCGAGGTAGAGCGTATTAGATATTAAAGGACGTTTGTAGCTCGAATAATTTATATGAATCACGGTGATGTGATATATATATATATATATATATATATATATATATATATATATATATATATATATAATATATATATATACATCTTTTCTGTACAAATTTAATCGAAGTGACGAAACTCAAAAACCCTTGACAAACAGAATCTTCGTTCTCTTCCTTTGTAAAAGTCTTGTAATTACAAGGGTGCTACAGTTATAATAATCAAGAAACCGACTAGCAAATGCACGGATTCTCATCAGAAAGAATTTCCTGACTCTAGCGAGAATGTTCAACTCGAGTAAAGGAAGATATTGAAGACGCGAAATGGAGCAGGAAAAATTCTCCAACATGGATACCAGCTTCTTTTGATGCTCAGTTCTGTTCACAGAACATTATTTGGGAACATGTGAAGAACGTGTTTGCATATGAGACATTGGACAGGTATCCTTCCTGCAAATAAGAAGGTTTTTTTATTTTTATTTTTTTGCATATTTCGTTTTTATCTTCATAGAAAAATCTTTCTCTTCATCACCGTTCCGGCTCTCAGATTTTTTTTTTTTTTTTTAACCTCATTTCATATCTGATGTGGACTCTTCCGATTTCCTTTTGAATCTTTTCTCCAACCTCATTCTTCCATTTGTCCATTCTCCCTGAAGCATGATGACTGTTATTTACTTTTGAAATCCTTTTTCTGTCTGTTTTCATTTATCTCCCATTTGTACAGCAAAGGAGACTACTGAAGTATGAGTTACTAGAACGACGCAATGCACAATGCTAATTCTAAAATGAATATGGAGAATATATATAGCATTCAACATGAAATAGAATTAACAATATTTGCTTTCGAAGAAAAACTCAAGGGAACATACACGCCTGTAATGCTAACTATATCTGGTTCACTTAAGGTAGATTCTTGGATGAGCCCTATGCTTACGAGACGTTTGTTTGGCGGCCGCTGATTGGCTGATACCGGGAGTTAGGCAGCTCCCAGCCAATCAGCGGCCGCCAAACAAACGTCTCGTAGGCATAAGACTCACCCAAGAATCTACCTTAAGAGAACCAGCTATAGTATTACACCGAAGGAGGTAGTTAGCGATGACGGTCACGTAGGAAAGGAGAAGCTCCTGAACTGACGATGAAGGAGACATAATGGAATGACAGCAACAACAATGGCCTGTTCAGGGTGATGCTACAATACGCGAATGAATTCTCCTGTCACGAGTTACTGCTTGAAAGGCAATTATTACTCTAGTAGCCGTGTTGCTTACAGATTGTTACCTTCACCTGCCTGCTTAGGCTCTGCTCCTTTATAAGCCAACGAATGTCTAAGAGAATTCGCCCCTATTTCGATGAACTTGCGTGCCGGCCCCCCCCCCCCCCCCCCCCCCCCCCCCCCCCTCCCCCCCCCCCCCCCCTCCTTTTTTTTCCATCAAGGTCAGAATAATCTCAAAATCTTTGAATCCTATTTTCTCAGAATGGGGGAAAATTGGCTTACGCCAGTTCGTCAACCTATGTCCGACTTAATAATAGCTAATCGTCTCCAAAATCGCCTCCTGCGCTGCATCGAATGCTAAAAGATACTCGATATTTTTTGTCCACTGAAGCGTAGATGGCGACTCTGAAACAGTCAACCTAATACCGGCATTTAAATCATTTGGGATTGGAGTCCCTTGCAAATGTATTTCACTAACCACAATATACCTGGTTGATCAGAGCTCAATTTACACATATGATGGAAACTCACCACGTATAAATTTTACGAAGATATACAATATCAATATTTGATTTCTATTTACTTTCCATATTTGTCAAAAACTTAGTGAAATCTCAAAAGAGAATGAGATTAATTAATCGAAAAAAAAAAACTTCCCAGTCATTATTATCACTGTAGGCTGCGAGTTATAGTAACCAAGGGATTGGTATATAAATCTCTACTGAGAGAGAGAGAGAGAGAGAGGAGAGAGAGAGAGAGAGAAGAGGATACACTACGGATTATGATAATAAAAGCTGTATTTTAAAAGAAAGAGATAACTACGGATTATGGTAGTAAAAGCTACATTTTGAAAGAGAGAGAGAGAGAGAGAGAGAGAGAGAGAGAGAGAGAGAGAGAGAGAGAGAGAGAGAGATTATGATAATAAAAGCCATATTTTTCATAATATGTGCTGTCTAGACTTTAGAACGTTTCGTTGACTGAAGAAAAGCCTTCCACGTTCCTGGACATGGCATGGCAACGGAAAAAGGTAGAATGCCTGAGAAGAAATTCCTTCTACTCAAATGTTCATAAAGACTTCATTTATTTCTATGATTCTTATAAGCGTAGGCTGAAAGAGGGGATGTTTATGCGTTACGTAATATTCTAATTATTATTTTCACGTCTAATTTTTCCTTTGGCTGAGAAATGGACGGGAGATCTGTTTGACATTTGAGTATTCGTGGAAAAAAGAACCATACAGATCAAAACAGCACCTATTACAAAACGATGCAACCATTACGAAAAAGTCTAGTTTCACATTTTGATTCATGATTCACAGACTTATTATTGTTAAGCGAAATTAACGGTTAATTGGGTAATGAAAAGTCGTATAGGCAACTCCTCAGATACATTCCACCTGACACCGTTTGCTAGAGGCTACAATTCATAACACGATAAGGCGTAAGACAGGAAATTATTTAGTTTGAGAGACTGAGAGTTTTCAGCCCTGTGATTGGCTTCAAGAGTTTCTAGCCCTGTGATTGGCTTATCAACAGCCAATCAGGAGAGTCGTAAGGGATTGGCCTAGACATCAGATGCACGGCTGATGTGAATCTACTATAGTAAAAAAAAAAATTCTGATGCTGAATATAAAACCGTGCTGTATATGAATATGACTTATCCAATTTCCATCAAGAGAGAGAAAACGATAAACAAAAAATAATTCAGACCAAATAGTATACATTATGCGAGATAAAAGTAACTTTAGAGATCTTTTATTTTCAGAAAGTTTATGAATAATTAAAAAAAAACATAAAGTTGTGTCAATTAAAGGTAGTTACACTTACAAAGAATTCTCTTTCTTATACGATAACAAAATATTAATGTTTTGTTTGATGTATGAATATGGCTTATCCAATTTCTACGAAGAGAAAGGGAACGAGAACCGGAGAGAGAGAGAGAGAGAGAGAGAGAGAGAGAGAGAGAGAGAGAGAGAGAGAGAGAGAGGGGGGGGGGGGGGAGATAATTTAGACCAAATAGAGCACTTTAAATAAAATAAAATAAAAAATTAAAAAGTAACCAGATATCACCTGACGGATACCGATTCATCATCACGTAATTAATTAGTGCTTTCTTGGACAAATAACCACATCGTTCTTAAATTGTTTCGAAATAGCCGGTTTCTTCCACCGTGGATACATGAAACCGTTCCAAGAAGGCAGACCTAATAAAAGTAAGTTAAGTATATCTTAGTTTAAGAGACCACTGAGCTGATTAACAGCTCTCTTAGGTCTGGCCCGAAGGATTAGGTATTTATTTACGTGCCTGGGAACTAATTGGTTGCTTACCGACGGGACCTACAGCTTATTGTGGTATCCGAACCACATTATATCGAGAAATCAACCTCTAATCACCAGAAATAAATTCCTCTGGTTCCTCACTGGCAGCAGTGGGAAGGGAACTCAGGCTACCAGACTGATAGGCGTGTACGCAACCCACTCGTCCACTGAGGAATTGGCAAACCTAATAACGTGGTACAAACCATCCAGTGAGGTTTCTAAGCTCTCTGTTCTGGGAAATCGACAAAAGTGAATAATTCTTGGCCTGTAGACGTAGTAACTCACATACATAACAACAACTAAATTTTTCTGCTTCACCATTCAGGAACACAATAGCCCTTCATCAGAGGAACCGTTGAAATTAAAAGTTAATGCTTGTACACAAAGTAGCATTATGTTTCCCTAAAGAGAGAGAGAGATAGAGAGAGGGAGAGAGAGAGAGAGAGAGGAAGGGGGGAGGTATTATAAACTTTAACAAAGAATGCTGGCTCTTACATCTTTTGTCTGCGTTTAACAAGAAAATCTAATTACACTTCCTCACCAAACACGAAAACATGAATAGCTTTGAACTATGAGGCACACGATATTTCTTAACAATAGCCAGGGCTCCTACACGACGCAAACCTCCGCCAACGCAGAAGAAAAACAAGTGTCCCATACGCCTTGATATTAATGCTAATAGATATTTTGGTTAATAGCCATTTTCTCCATATGATCAAAATCATCATTATCTTTTATACCTCAAAGAACAGGTACTCTCTACAAATAACTTCATTAGAGTTACATCTCAGAAGGCTTACATTAATTTTCTAGGCCTACAAACCACTTTGCTATATACAGGGAGCTTAAACACAGCCTGAAACTTCAACAATCAAAGAAAACTTGTTGTAATTCATGTTCCTATTTTGGAAATGTTGTTATAAAGACTGTTGAGCTTATCAGGTCTACTGTTATAATATTGCAGAGGAGAATGTTATGTGCGCGGACATTGACGGCACCGCTAACCTCATCACACCGTACTTTGAACTAAGCAACGTGAAATTTTTTTTTTTTTTAAAGTTTGAATCAGCAGATTACGAATTATACCAATGCATAAAAGGGATCATATTTATATAACCATAAGGAAAATGGTGCTAGCTGTGAATTTGCAAACTTTTCGACATGTATGACATTAAAAAGTAAAAAAAAATTAACACTACTTGGCAACGTCACGTTGAGTCTGAGAATCTAGACGACACAAAAAGATTCATGTCGCATCAGATTTGAGCATCACTACTTGGAAGCCAACATTTTTTTCTCAAAGTGATATTATCAAACAGCACAATTTACACGAATAAGATCCATATCATAAAAAACAAATAAAAAGTAAAATAAAATTCCGGATATATCTCTAAATCCACAAAATTTCACTGGCATCTATCCTCTGGAGATGGCTTGTGAACAAACAGACTGACGTAGAACACAGGTAAATTCATAACTGTCTTTCAACTTCGTTAGCCAAGATAACACGAACAGAACGGCAAACGAAAAAACCCCTTCCTGTCAAGGGAAAGGAGACGGTAAAAACCGCCCGTTTGATGTCTGGTTTTCTGTTTATAAACCATTACGTGAGAACGCAGACAGAAGGATGTATTTCCTTATGGTAAATAGGACAGGTAACATTTTACGGACGACAGCCGAGTTTATTCGTTCCTTTTGCTTTAACTTTGTCTTCATATTTTCTCGTCTGCTTCTTTTCAACACTTACTTCTTTTCCTTATCTTTGTTGTTTGATCTGTTCTTTTGTTTTTGTTGTGGAATTCTTGTGATTATCTGTCCTTTGCGCCATTGTCAGTTTCTTGGCAAAGAATACCGATTTACACAAAGACGGTTTGCTATGCAAATATACTATAAAGATAAACATAAGACCTGTTTCGAAGAACAAAACGTTTGATCATCACATACAAAGTGATCATGCCATCTACAATGCTCGTCCCCATGGGAAGTTATTTCGTAATAAAAACGGACAATATTGACTCAGAATCATGATAATATGTTCTCGTGAGGAAGTCCCCATAAAAACTAACTATTGCTCAAGATGACGCAACGTTTCCACGACTATGACTCATTTACAGAATCCTCGATATACCTCGAAATCCCCCGACCTATCGCTGTTATCTAAGCAGTGTTGCCAATTGGTATGTGTTTACCCTCCAAACTGGGTCTAAGACTTACACAAAACGTGGAAATAAGTGAAATTAGCTAGCTATTTGTAGTATATATGCATAATAGAGTAATTTTATCATTATTGCATTACTATGACAACTAGAATTCATGGAAACAGTTTGTAAATGCATCGGCGTATGTGCGAAGCTCCACTATATTGGCAACGATGATAATCTAAGCACCGTTAGATCGGTAACCTACAAGCGCGTTAAAAGTTATGGGGACAGACGGAGTCAGTATTGTTTTTTTCAAAATATTGTTAGAAATTTAATTTACAGATAATGCTACCGTTGAAAATTAAGATAACATATACAGCATATTTACAAGGTTATGAAAATGAAGATAACATGAACTTAATCCAATGCCGTATACTTCAGAGGAGAGGAAGCCATATTGGGTTGGCAGTCCGATAATATCAAATTCAGTAATCTAGCGACGATACACAGAGAACTGGAGACGACCGTTAACAAGAGGTCCGTGCCGATAGGTGGGATGCACTTGATTACTATTGCAGCTGGAGCTGGTGGTAACAGCGGCGGAAATGGAGGAGGAGGTTCCAGTTAATTCGGGAATATGTGAATGCATTCACCTTTCCGAACCGACATGATACCAACTTGTGAGAGACAAATTGTTCGTACAATTGTTACCATGAAATCTGATTTTACCTTCTCCATAATGTAATATAACATTTAAAGGAAACTCGACGTTCGATTAATTAAAACTGATTTTACTTCTGCACCTCATTGGCTAACTGATGTAAAGAGTATTCGATTATTTTTATTACATTAAAAATAGTTGATTAAGACTGGTATGCTACTTAGTTTTGTCGCATCTGATATCGATTAAAGACCGCACAATTTAACACATGTCGCTAGGAATGGCTAGAGACAATTTAATGTTTCTAAACCCATAAAAACAACATTTACTCCTCATGCAGTTCTCAAAGTAATGATCCTTGAACAGTTGGTAAAAAAATACCCAGGAAATTCAGGATATACAGATATTCAGACCCATAATTAATAATACTTGAGATCCATGTGGTATTCATTGTAGTAAAAAAAAAAAAAATAGCAAAATGTAAATTGTGATGGAATAAGACATTTGAAAATGTTCTTTTAATTTCTTACATTATGATAACAATGGATAAAATGTGCAGCTAAACAAGTCTTTTTTTTTTTTTTTCAACAACAATGAAGTATTATTCATGCTGTAGTAAAGCTTACAACTAAAGTTCCACCATAAATACTAAAACTGACAGGTTTGCACCTTACCTTAAGTTCTTCTTATTTACTTTCTCATTTCAACAAAACAGAATAGTTTGCAAGAAACATAAATTTTGCATCGAGGTGGTACATTAGTATAAGAAAAGACAGAGCATTCATAAGAAGAGAAACATTACTTTGCTAGGAGTGGACTAGTAAATGAATTCAGTTTCCGAAGTGGAAATAATAGTAAAGAAACTTGGAGATGGAAACCATCTGGCTTTGATGGAATCACTGCAGAGATGATTACAAATTAAAGTTAAAAGACACATCCTTTATTTACTAAATGTATTGCAAAATATGGAAAGGAGAAACGAAGACAGATGACTAGGAATGAGGTCAAAGCAAAGGTTCATACGAAGTGACCAGACTGAAGGTGGGAGGTACAGAGGTATTGTAATTACGTTGTTCTTTTTATTAAGATATTCTATATGTACATTCTTAATGGGCTGTTGAAAGAAGTTGCTAAGATACTTAGATATGGACAAGATAGTTAAAGAAAATGCAAGAGTACACAGATAAACATTTGAGTTAGACATCCTGTACAGCAGTGTGTGGGAGTCCACAATTTCCATTCTGATGGCTTTTGTTGATTAAGGGAAGCTATTTGTCAACACCCACAGGCCAAAGATCTTGCGTCAGTATGGTGTTCCTGGTAAATATAAAAAGTTTTTGCCCAAACAGATTTGAAGTAAATAGTGGAATGCTATATGGTAATGTTTTGTCACCTTTACTGTTTGACCCTCTTATTGATTTTATAGCAGTAAAAGCAGTGGGAGTAACAACAGAAACTGGACAGACTTTGGATACACAGATTTTGCTGTGCTAATCAGTAAAACACAAGAATTACATACAAAGCTTGTTTAATAGAATGTGTGAACAACAGAAGTAAAAAGGACAGAATATACACATAGGAATGAAGTAACACTAGATGAAGACAGGAAAAATTAGGCTGATTCTTTCAAATGTAAAACGAACAGTGCATCGAACTGTACTCGAGGAGGCGATGGCAGGATGAGAAGCCTCAAAGTTTTCACGTTACACTGCGAATGGGAACAATTTTTTATATAATCTTCTGATGTACTTCGTTTTCACGCAGTGCCTTCTTAATTTTAATTCAACTTCCATGCTTTAAATTTACAACTGAGAGAGAGAGAGAGAGAGAGAGAGAGAGAGAGAGAGAGAGAGAGAGAGAGAGAGAGAGATCAAATTCTCGACAACGCTCCTGCTTTTAATCCCACAATAATGATCAAGAGATCCCCCACTTACTGCTTTATACTGATTGTCAGTGATACTGCGCGGACCACATATTGCTGGAATATCTTGATTACACTGCAGTATGTTGTTGTTAATGCGAGTATTTGCTGAAATGAGGTCCTCCTCCTCCTCCTCCTCCTCCTCCATTATTATTATAATGGTGAATATACCCACGCAGTGTGCTCCATAGCTACTCAGAGAATTGTACGCAGTGGTCGCAGAACACATCGACTTTTTTAAACAAATAAGGCTTATCTCAACTCGAAATTTGGATTTCTAAAGATAAATATTTTAGTGATATTTTTAAAGTTTAATATTGGCAGGCTCTTTGAAATAGTTCATGTTCAAAACCTCAAAACCCGAGGGAAATTTAACTAAGAAAACCATCAGTTACGACTACCTATATTAGAACTTGGAACTAAATCGGCAAGAAATCTAATAGGAGCGAAAATGAACTCCTTACGAGGGTTTAGAGATAAAGTAAGTCTTATAATTCTCAAAAAGAGACCACTGATAAAACCGAGGAGTTCAAGGGAGGGAACAACATATTTAGATGTAAGAAAAATCACCTAGATCACAGAGAAAGCAGTCATGGGAAAAAGAAAGTCATAGGAAACGTCATAAGCACTGAGCTAGTTTAGCCAAAGCATTGTACTGAATATCACATATCTTTGGAAAGTCAGCAGAGGCCGGCAAGAAATCCCACATCAATTCCAAGAAATTGGGAAAGTCTATAGAGGCTATAGACAGTAAGAAGAGATCAAGTACTGCAAAACGAAAAAAAAGATATATTAAGTTAAATTAATTAAGAAATCAAAAATGAAAAAAACATAATAGAAATGACAGAAAGAAGAGATCAAGTAAGGATATATGAAGATAAATGAATTAAGAAATAAAAAATAAAAAAAAGATAACAGAAATGACAGAGAGAAGAGATCAATTACTGCAAAAATAAAAAAAAGATATATTAAGATAAATGAATTAAGAAATCAAAAATGAAAAAAAAAGATAACAGAAATGACAAAAAGAAGAGATCAAGTACTGCAAAACGAAAAAAAAGATATATTAAGATAAATGAATTAAGAAATCATAAAAGAAAAAATTAAAAGTATATATTGTTTCAGGGTAGTAAATCATGCTGATATTTTTCTTTGAGAAAATCATTATTGGCAAAGAGGAAGTCGAACGGTGAAAGCGAGAGGAAATTTGAAATGATATCGAAAGGAGAGAGAGAAAGGACAGAGTCATCCAGATAGTGACAGGGAGTGAAAGCGAGGAGAAAAATAGACCGGTTCAGCGACAACCCAGACAAACTCAGTGACGTACAGTGTAAATGGACACTCCATTTTGAACACATTGTAGCAGGTCAGGCATCTCTCTTGTTGAATGGAAACTGGTCAAGTTTGCAATATGTTTACAATATATTATTTATTTTTCCCAAGGTAGTAGTACCAACAGTGCACCTCACGTGAGGCCCAATTATAGCACTAATCCCTAACGTGAAACAGCGAATTAGGCTGGCTTTACAAATAGCTAATCCTAGTTATCTCTCATCACTAAGCGCATCTCTCTCACAAACAAACAAACATGCTTTCTCAAACATACACATTAGCAAACACGATTTTCTTGCCAAAGGGTACGCAACCATGGAAATTAGAATGATGAAGTATTAAATTAAAATCAAGGTCTCTAAAACAATTTAAATATTATTTTTAAATCTCACATACAAACTAAAGCCATCCTTGTTATATCAGGTCACCTCTTTCATATGCATTTTTCGGAACAGATACTAAATAGAAAGTTAACTGACTACCCTGTAGCTTTGCCTTGGCAAATTGACCTACTCTTGTATATCAGTACTTATAGGCCTTAATTTCCACTGGCATATTATATCCGAAAAACTGTTTCAGACATAATTATTATTATATTACTTCTCACATTATGCAATATTTCATTGATTAACTGTACAATATATTTCTCCATCCAACGTCTTACTTGATCGCCATAAATATGGATATTGACATCTGGAGCATTCGCTCTTTTACTGGTATGGCGCCTTAAGTCTGCTTTAACTTTCAGATATAAATGACTATAAAGATATTCATCCGTAACAGCGTACATCGACTGGTACAATTCATTTGGTTCCCTAATATCTACTTAATCTTAAAACTTACATCAGACGCCATTTACTAAGAGAATTATCAGATTTTTTACTTACTCTAATACTCTGTAGACTTCGGCCATAACTGCATTCTGCATTAAAAAAAAATATTCGACTGGAAATATAATGTAGAATGCTTGAATCAATGACAACACCGTCTCAATAACAACCGCCTCTCATTCTTTCCTAAGATATCTTTAAAGTACATGACGCTGGCTCTCTCTCTCTCTCTCTCTCTCTCTCTCTCTCTCTCTCTCATTGACCCTTTCAAGTGCACGACTGTCTCTCAAACTTTAAAACAAGTCAAGTAGAATATTATTTATTGTTCTCTAGCTTCTCTCCTGATCTAACAAATGCATGCACCTAGCTATCCATTATCTATGGCCTTCTATCACTTTCCTTTCAACTAACATTGGTGGAATTGTGTTTTCTGTCTTTATCCACATATTCTCTTGTTTTTTCTTTATTTGTCCACATATTTTCTTGTTTTTTCTTTATTTATCCACATATTTTCTTGTTTCTTTCTTTCTTTATCCACATATTCTATGGTTTTTTTATTTCTTTATCCACATATTCTCTTGTTTTTTCTTTCTTTATCCACATATTCTCTTGTTTTTTCTTTCTTTATCCACATATTCTCTTGTTTTTTCTTTCTTTATCCACATATTTTCTGGTTTTTTCTTTCTTTATCCACATATCCTCTGGTTTTTTCTTTCTCTATTCATATAATTCTTTTTTGCTTTCTTCTCTTATACTCATCCTTGTCTTGTTTTTAATTTCCTTCCACTATCTATGGTTTTTCTTTCTTCCTTTATTGTTTTTCTTTCTTTACCACATATTCTCTGTTTTTCTTTTTTATTTTGATTTTCACATATTCTTGTTTTTTCTTTCTTTATCCACATATTCTCGTTTTTTCTTTCTTTATCCACATATTCTCTTGTTTTCTTTCTCCATCATCATATTTTCTTGTTTTTTCTTTCTTTATCCACATATTCTCGTTTTTTCTTTCTTTATCCACATATTCTCGTTTTTTCTTTCTTTATCCACATATTCTCTTGTTTTTTCTTTCTTTATCCTCATATTTTCTTGTTTTTTCTTTATCCTCATATTCTCTGGTTTTTTCTTTCTTTATCCACATAATCCCTTGTTTTTTCTTTCTCCATCATCATATTTTCTTGTTTTTTCTTTCTTTATCCACATATTCTCGTTTTTTCTTTCTTTATCCACATATTCTCGTGTTTTCTTTTTTTTATCCACATATTCTCGTTTTTTCTTTCTTTATCAGAGGCACAAATAAATATAATCACAAAAACGTTGCTGGAAAAGCGACCATGGTGAACCGTAACAAATGAAAGACTGGCCCATCAAGTTTCCAATTTTCAAGATTTTAGTGGAATATCTTCAGTATTTTTTGGCAACGATCCAACGGGCTGTGGTTAAAGCTTCATGGGACGCTGCTTATACAGCATTATACCGAGACCAACGATAGGCAGACCTGTTTTAGGTGGCCTTGATTACACGATGTATAGAAAACTCGATTGCGCCGAAAAAACTTCGGCGCATTTTTTACGTAAGTGGAAATGAATTTTTTTAAAGATATCGGTTTTTTTTATACAAAAATGATTCGTTTTTCTCTTAAAAACTATTCATTTTGAACATCTCACTCTAGTAACACTTTCCACCTATTTATGAGAACGCCTACGAAAGGGATCAAGCAATCAAGCAAAATATTATTAATGCTTTAAGGCAGGCGTTGGTGTTATCCCGGATTTGCCAGCATTTCCTGATTGGACTTAGTCTGCCGAGACCAGATGATTAAATCTCGCCGCCCTTAATGAACGTAACAGAATTTACACAGTAATTATTTTGTTAAGAAGATTTGTTTTGCAAACCCTCTTCATTTAGAACGGGTGGTTTCAGAAACTAACAAGAAACAGTTACTTTAACTGTCTGCTGAACGATCTACATTCAATGAATAGATGCACATGAAGACTGGACCGAGATTGCGTGAACCAGGCTAACTTCGAGGAGCCTGGTTCAAGCGGCAATGGGTCACAAGAAGTCCTTAAAGAAAACACTGAGTGATTGTTGGGGTCAAGAATGAACACCTACGCAATATTTCATACACTTGAATCTAAAGTCATCGGTATCGACCCCTACATAAACTTTGTCATTCCTTCCATATCTTGCGTCTTCTGTTATGTTATGGTCCATTTCGTATAATACCTGTGTTGTTCATCACTGTATCATATGACTCTATTGCTTCTTCATTAACCTATACAGGCTTCGTCTACGTCAGACTTCTAGCACAACTTTTTAATACAGAGTCCTATCATTCGTTGCAAGATTTCCATTCCGAGTACTTTTGTACAATCACACTCCAACGTAGGCAACATATGTAATATATAATAACATGAACTTTTACTTATATAACCACGCACTCGTATGCATTCTCTGTTAAAATCTTACTCCTTTTTATTGTAATACAAAGACAATGTTTTACACAAATGAACGCCATTGAATAAAAATGAGAATACGAACCAGTCCATCGGATGTCGGAGGAACGGTGAAACATATCAAATGTTAATTAAAGTGACATTCATAGGTACGAATTAAATCACGGGAATAATTGACTTTCATTCGTGGGAAATGTACAATCTACGTGGTATAGCGTGAAATTAATTTGCCTTCAACATTACATAAACTCGAAGAAAAATATTATTATTAATAAGTGAACCTTATGTTTCATATTTCATGAGATATGTCCTCCCCCTCATCCCACACTGATTAATTTTGTGAGGTGTAAAGGTTAGAGATATTAATTTGTTGTAATGACAGCGACGGTGGTTGAAACAACACGGGAAAATTATTCAAATGAAATATATGACAAATGAGAAAAGACACGCACACATTATACACACATGCATATACACACACACATAAATATGTGTGTTGTTTGTGTGTGTGCGCGCAACTGAATCACGAAAACTTGGAACGTGATGAATATATAAATAAAAGCAAAAGCCACGAAGGAAAGTGAAACAATGGAGTGCCAATACAAAGGCCTTTCGACTCTCGTCCGTTACTTAGCGGGCTAATATGAAAGTAAGTTTATAAAGAAAGCTCGTACAAATGACAGATAGGAAAATATGTACCTGGAATCCAACACACATGGACAAATTAGTAGACCTAGCCAAAACAGTGGTACAAATCACATTTATATCAGTCCGCTCAGTAAAGGACGAGAGTCGAAAGGCCTTTCCAGCGGGACTCCATTGTTTCACTTTCCTTCGTGGGTTTTGCCTTGATTATATGCATTGAATACATACATACATATACATATATATATGCACACACACACACACACACACACATATATATATATATATATGTGTGTGTGTGTGTGTGCGTGTGTGTGTGTGTGTCTTTTCTTGTCTTCATAGGTAAATCACTGGGGACAGCATGACGAATATTATTGCTCTGTTCCACTTTTATTTAATGTCATCATTAACTCACGGCTATCATGAGGGCAACACTAGGTAAAAAGATTAAAGATTAAACGAGTAATAGTGAAAATGAATAAGGAACTTTCCCAGTTCAGGATTGGATATCCTTCGGTTCCCGAGAGAGTCCCAGTGACCTGCATCGCCATTTCATTCTGCTAAAAGGGAGACCATAGCCCAGTGGTTCTTAACCTTTTTATTACCATGCCCCTTCTACGAGTTGTTTGTTTGTATGGTGTTCTAACGTTGCATGGAACAAGATGGTTATTCCGCAACGGACCAACGGCTTTACGTGACTTCCGAACCACGTCGAGAGTGAACTTCTATCACCAGAAGTACACATCTTTAACTCCTCAGTGGAATGCTCGAGAATCGAACTCGCGGCCATCGAGGTGACAGGCGAAGACCATACCGATCACGCCACTGAGGAGTTCTACGAGTTGGTCCTTTCTTTCACGCCCCCCTTGCAGCTAAGAATAAAATTCCCTTCCAGATTTAAAGAAAAATTTTTAAAAATGAGAAAGAGAAAGGGTTTTGAGAGATAGGAAGGAAGGTCAATAATGGCAAAACATGGTCAGACCCAACGAGCCTAACTAGAGCAGTAGACTCTAGGAAAGTAACGTTATAAGGCGATACTTTTGCATTTTTTCATAAATTTCTGAATATTAGTTCCTCGCTCTTGTTAAGAGAATAACGAATATAATAAGAGAATTTTTTTCCCCCTAGGCCTCGCGCCTCCCCTGGAAATTGCTGACCCCCCCCCCCCCCCCCCCCCCCCCGAGGGGGCCACGCCTCCAGGTTAAGAACCACTGCCATAGTAACTCCAGGCCACTGGCACTCACCTATGTACAGGAGTGTGGTTACATTGCAGAAAAGTGAACCCTTAATGGTAGTCATAAGTTAGCGTCGGGAGTGACGAAAACCTCGCAATTGCATTATGAAACAATTGTTAGGAGAGGTTGGAAAGTAAGAAGGGAGACAGAGAATATGAACGGGGGTACAGTAAAAGGAATGAAATGGGCTGCAGCTAGGGGCCTAAGTGACGCTGCAAAGAACCTTCATTAATGCCTGCAGTGCACCGCGTGAGGCTGTCGCTGATAAACAAATGTATTTACAAAAAGTGTAAGAAATTGTGGCTTTGATTTGAAGGACACTGTTTGAGTAATAGATAATGGCGCTTCTGTGATTTAATTTCTTCTAATAAAATAAACCTCTTTATGAATGCACTCATATGTAATAATAAAAACTTCATGCACACAACATATGAGAGAATGGCTTACGGTACTGACTACGGAAGAACACATAAGTATCATGCATTCATTACAGCTTTTTTCAAATGGTCACATAAAATATTAGGATATTTCTAGATAAGAATAAAATCTCAGGAACTGCTGCAGTAATCTGCCTGCGAGGAAATATACTTACTGCAGTACGGTGCAAATTTTAATGTTTATTATTATTATATATACATATATGTATATAATATATATACATATAAGTTTTGTTTATTGGCTTGGTTGCTCTATAAAAAAACCAGGTTTTAGACATGCATCTCGCTTTTATGGGTCTTCTAAAAAATATCTCTTTGAAATCGTAAATAATGACTAATATTTAGAAAGTTTTTTTACTTGTTCCATGTCCATTCATATGTGTGTGCATCATATGTATATATATATATATATATATATATATATATATATATATATATATATATATGTATATATATATATATATATATATATATATATATATATATAATATATATATATGTACATACATACATATATATATATATATATATATATATATATATATATATATATATATATATATACATATATATATATATATATTGTGACGAAGTGCCAAGTATCTCTTTACTACACTTACCATTCATTAACTGATACCTCACAAAAGCCAGACACCTGAACCCTCTTCACAGGTATTAAACGACTGAATACTCTACGTAAAGGAACAGTGATCCCTTAACAACTTACCAGTATTGCAGAAAATCAGACTAAGTTCATCAAAACAGGTGTGAGGTAATCTTGTAAGTAATTAAATTAATTAAAAGGCATCACTCCATCAACAACTTTAAAAGTCTAAGTATTTCCCTGATTTCAGAAATCTAAGTACTTCCCTGGTTCTAAGTCACTTCAAGTTAATGAAGGAAAACAGATTAATCACCATTCTATGTTTCTACCTAATATAAGTGAAATTCACAATATCAGGGAAAATTACTGTTACTTGAAAACAAAGTAAAGTTTAATTAATTCTTGAATCAAATTAAGTAAAATTAAATCAAAATTAATATATCACAAAATTCAAGAAAATTAATTCAATCAAAATTCAAAAGTGTTATGCAATAATTGAAAATTTGAAATTAATTCAATAATAAAACTTGAAAAGAATTCCAAGTAAATGCAAATTATCGAATGCATTATTCGTACATATGAGAGATTTACTATGAGATTCAGGGTCTCTGTAACACGGTTTTTTGGACTTTGCTCCTTGTCAAATCATCGGATGTAGCTGAAAGTTGACATATGTATATTTTACAACCACACACAAATTTTGTCAGCATTATCAATAACCCAAATCCGATAGTTTTAATTTTTATAGAGTAAAAATGATCTAGCCGACGCCATGGCCAATGATTACGAGCCAAGAGTCGAAAAACATTCATTACGTAAGCAAGGTAAACAAACACCTCTTGACTAAATGTTGCCCCGCCCATCCACCAAACAGAAATTCCATTGGCTCTGAAACCCAAAGACTTTATGAATGGCGGAACGATACATAGATGTGGGTGGGGTATCAGTGCTAGCGTAGTAATACTACTGTAGCAGTTAGTGCCGCAAACAGTATAGCAGTAATATAACATGAATTAAACGTTTAGGAATGCAAAGCTGGTGATCCTTGAGGATCATTTAGCACTTCTTACAACTACTCGAGAAATTAGTTTTTATAGCCAGAAGTTAAATTTTCTAATCCAACAATGCCCATGGTAGCCTTCAGTGTTATCCTGAATTATAACGAGGCGAAAGCGGGGGGGGGGAGCCTCATGAAGTCACCATTCTGACGATAATTATTGGTGAAGGTTTAAAGCCAATATACGGTACCGGCTATTTTTTTCAGTAAATAGGTAGATAGCCAATAAATAAAAATTGCTTGACATTGGATATAGCAGTTATCAAATCAAGCTTGTCGTAGACAAGCTTGATTTGATAACTACCAACTATTCCCTACATCTTGTCAATCTGATTGTGACCTATAAAGTAGACTGTAATTTCTTTGGAAACTTATTTTGGGAGTTAGACTAATAATCGAAGTGTTTTTGTATTTATTAACATATTTTGTTGGTTTGTTCATTATGACAATTATCAGTGGAGAGGTTCCAGAGTTCATAAAGGTGTACTGCTTTGCTAGTATTTAAATTTGTATGTCATTGTTGCCAGAGGTTTAGCCTTCGTTACGTATAGCCAATCATCCATCGAGAAAGAGGGAAGAAATGCTGTCATAAGTTACGTAACGAGTGTGTTCGAAACCTTTTCTCTGAGTAAGTTGGCCCGTCTTCAAAAAAGGTCACTTTTACATTATAAGTACCAAATTTATTCAACCTACGTAGTGCAGAATACACTCAAAATTTATGTGTTGATATAATATGTATTCTGAATAAGCGTTATATTTATGAAATGCATAGATAAAAAGTTATTGCGAAAAAACCGTGTTACAGAGGCCCTGAATCTCATAGTAGACCATCCTATTAACTGGAGTCAAGCAAGAGCCTTAGTCCCATGTAATGACACAGTTAAAAGGAATATCATTGAATCTTGTTTTATCAAGTCAAATAATAGAAATGTTCTAAATTCAAGTCTTGGTTTATTTAAACTTGATGCTTTCATAATGAAAAAAGTTGTAGATAAATATAAGCAACAAAATTAATATATTCAGTTTTTACATGTTTTGGACTGTAAAGATACTTTGTATTTTCGGTTAGGGTCAGAATCTGTTTAAGTTTGTGACCGTGTGATATCCGATAATCCTGGATTATCCCTTTTAATTTTTACCCTTTTGATAATTAACCATCTGGTATTCCTGATCTTGTTTGTACCTGAGACCTTCCTCTCCAAACTCCAATTGTACTTTAGTAGCTCCTTGACGATGTCTGAATAAAGACGAAAGCGCTTGGATTTCTGACTATCATTTTCCGTGGTATTCGCTTATTTATGAAGTCACGTGCATCTACTGTGATTTTTAAGCATATATATATATATATATATATATATATATATATATATATATATATATATTTATATAATATATATATTATATATATATATATATATATATATATATATTTATATATATATATATATATATATATATATATATATATATATATATATATATATATTATATAGTGCTACTTTCAAAATGCATATATCTCCTCTTTGACTGTATAAAATATTGTGTATAAGATTGTGCAACATTTTTTCAGATTCCTAGATAGCTTAGAGATAGGATGTTTTAAATGTGTTCAGATTTCGCATAACATAATGTAAAAGAACATATATAACATAGAATGTATAACATTCATCTCCCTTTTATGGGTCTTCCAGAAAAATATGTCTGGAAGACTCATAAAAGCGAGATGAATGTCTAAACACCTGATTTTTTTTATTGAGAAAACAAGGCAATAAAGAAAACTGCTTGTTAAAAGCAGATGCTGGAAAAAACGGCTACAAAAGTTTTGAATATCAAGCATGATGAAGCAATTCATTTCCAGGGTGAAGGGTCTTTTTGTAGACAGAGTGGCTTCAATCTATTCGAATGTTTACTCAAAATTCAACGCAAGCACTTTTATGAAAACAACCCTCTTTGTACAAGGTAAAATGCAAGAAGTGTCAACGCATAACAAAAGAGGGGATATTACGAACGAATAATTGCTTGAACATAACAGGATATCTCTCTCTTTATATACGAATATTTATATATATGATGATGTATGTATGTAAATATATATATATATATATATATATATATATATATATATATATATATATAATACATCATATATATATGTGTGTGTGTGTACGTAAATATATATACAGGAAACACATGACCACATTTATACACGTAATAAATAAATAAATAATATGATATATATATATATATATATATATATATATATATATATATATATATATATATATATATATATACACTCAAAATCTTT
Organism: Macrobrachium nipponense; assembly: GCF_015104395.2. Lineage (NCBI taxonomy): Eukaryota > Metazoa > Arthropoda > Malacostraca > Decapoda > Palaemonidae > Macrobrachium > Macrobrachium nipponense. The sequence continues at coordinate 43,765,721 of NC_061109.1, forward strand.
GGATACTTTAAAAAAATCAATCTACCATCTATCTAATATATACGTATAATCATTACCCACTACTTGCCCAGCCTATGAAACCTCTCCTAATATAGAAACCAAATGCAACAAATTGAATCTAAATACCATTTTAATAACCTAATCCCTAAATAAGCACACGCAACGCTCAAACCTGACACGGAGAACCAGCGAACATCTTCAGCATACAGCAGACACTGCGAAATCTGCCGTGCTTCCCCTTTAAGGCCGAAATGAAGATGGGCTCTCGTTATGGCCAAGTTATGAAGAAGATGAGGTTTACTTGAAGTTTTTCATGATTAGGGCAACAAAGGATTCGGTGAGGGGTGGCAGGGTCGTTCGTCCTTCGGGTATGTTTGTGTGTATGCAATATATATATATTATATATATATATATATATATATATATATATATATATATATATATACTATATTATATATATATAAACACACTACTTCATGGTTAATTTTGCGCAGGTAAATGTAGCATATATTTTCTTTACGGCCATAAATAGGTTTCTTAAATCATTCAGCTTTTCTTTGACATCCCTTTATAACGCATCCGCACGTATACTTAATCATACTTAAGACATATTTGTTTACTCTCTTTGTCTGTCTCTCTCTCTCATATATATATATATATATATATATATATATATATATATATATATATATATATATATATGTATATATATATATTCATATATATATATATCATATATATATATATATATATATATATATATATATATATATATATATATATATATATATATGAATATATATATACTATATATATATATAATATATATGTATATATATATTACAAGAAACATAATAACGGAAGCTTATACAACCCGATCCTACCTAGCACTTCTAAAAAGTGTGTCAGAGAAGCCGCCCCCCTGCCCCCGCCCCCAAGTTTCCTCCTATATCAACAATGTCACAAAGAATAGGCGAGAAGAAAAAGGAGGATAGCAGCCAGTCTTAGCTCTTTTATGGAAAGGAATTCGAAGCGTTAATAAACAAACAAGGTTGGCGGCAACTCTTTCAAATCCGCCCTCCTACAGAATGGGGTGTACTAAGCAGCTTTCTCTCTTTCTGTCCTCCTTCATCTCTTCTTATTTCTTTGTAGTTCTAACCATCTTCTTAAACTTCTACGTCCCCTTTTGGCATACCCCTTCTCATTATCTCTTATTCTTCCTCTTGTCCCTCATTCTGTGTGGAATTATCATTCTTGCTCCTTTCCGTCGAGCTGTTACATAGGAAAATCCTTTCTCTCTTTCATCTTTATCGATATTCAACATACGGGAAGTCTGCACAAGACTGACTTACCGTCTCGTTTTGTATTCAATTCACGCTGCAAATTACTTTTTGTCCCTTCTATCGTACAGCTCACATGAAGTTCTTTGCTAAGACAGTCAACAATGTCCAGTCTGATCACCCGATCGTGAAACAGAGCAATTCGCTCATAAAAACCATCCTAAGTAGTGAGGCAAGAAGGTCTAAATTTTGGGGAAGATGGGAAAATGAGGCGTTTGTTCTCTAAATAACCTAATCTCTATTTTTGCAAATCTTAGTACGGTTATGACCATTATTTTGACTACCATCTTTTATACTACCTCAGCAAATATGGATATTGCCGATTATGTATGTACACTGTATGTTACTGTATATTCTTTTTATATTCCATGTATGTGGTCTTGAGCTGAAAATAAAAATGATCATTATTACAGTTGCCATTGGTTCTGCTTAGGTGGGTTCTAAGCTAGCGTTCTGATTTTCTTCTGCAATTGCAAAATTGCAATTAACTTCTGAAGAAATGAGTAAATTTTTTATATGCTACCTCTCAGATTATTTTCTAATGAAAACTTATGAACAGCTTCATTTTAACGTTAATTCAAGACACCAGGGCCATACGCTGATATCCGTCATCCTACCCCTTTTTTCTGGAAAGAGAATTAATTACACAAGAGCGATATAGAAATAATCAAGAAATTAGCTAAATATATTTGATGAAGAAGGCGATGCCATGATATCTATCTCTAAAGTCACAAAATGACATGAAATAAAAACCTTCATGACTACAACAGTTCCTGTACCACAGTTATCGATACGATTAATTTTGGGGCGTCATTTCCTTTTTCCTATTATACAGGTCGACTCCGTGAGCTGCCCAATCTCATAATACCACGTAGAAGGTATCGATGAATTACTTATCATAGATTCAATTGCCACATCTGATTTGATTTGGTGATAAACCTGTCTATTTGGGTTACCAAATTGTCCTCTCCCTTACAGCCTTCAGTAAATTACAGTGGTGATATTCGTTCGTGATATGACTGACGGTAATCCGTTGAGCTTATCCAGTAATTGTCCATTAGAGTTTCATGCTGTTACGCTCATCCGGTTCGAGTTAATGACCATCGTATACCTATGGAGTAATATGTTGCGTCCTGCTCTTGAAATAATAATAATAATAATAATAATAATAATAATAATAATAATAATAATAATAATTTGTTTCGTCTGTCACAGTCATCCTATTCGACTGGGTTGTTTTTATAGTGTGGTGTTCCGAGTTGAATGCTGCCTCCTCAGGAGTCCATCACATTTCTAACTATGTGCGCTGTTTCTAGTAGCACCCTCATGTGCATGAGTCCTGGAGCTACTTTGGCATCTAGTTTCTCCAGGCTCCTTTTCAGAAATCTTGGCATCGTGCTTAATGTTCCTATGATTATGGATACAATTTCTACTGGTATATCCCATACACTTCTTATTTCTACTTTCAGGTCTTGATACTTGTCGATAATAATAATAATAATAATAATAATAATAATAATAATAATAATAATAATAATAATAATAATAATATCATTTATTATTATCATATTATCATTATTTTTTCTTAAAATCGAGCAAAGATTTATTAGAAAGACGCCAAAAGCATAGCACGCTTCGACTGAATATAATATGCATAACTGATAAGAGAGAAAATATTATAAATAAATAAAGCGTATTATATGAAATATATAGATGTCTGAGTAAACCTGAAGAGCTTACTGCCTGAGGAGACGGAAGCTCCAGAATATAATTATATTAATAAAGCACCATATAATAAACGTCTTCATCGGGATTATATCCTGAACTCTTGACATGGAATTATTATCATAATTTCCGATGAGTCTCGAGACTTAACCTTTGCTATACTAGATTCATTCTTTATTCCTATATTGTTGTGCCGAGTGAAATATAACGTGAACTATTCTATATATCTTGTATTTTCATAATAGCTTCTTATTTATATTTCATCACTGTTTTGTTGCATTTTGTAGTTTCGATTAAAAGGGTATTTGTTTCTTAACTAATTTTTTATTTTCCTCTCTACTTTTTCACGTTCCTTTATTATATGTTATTCCATCGAACACTTGCTCTACCATTCCTAGTTCCACACTGGACGAGTGGGTTACGTGCTCGACTACCCATCTGGTCGACCGAGTTGACTCCCGGCTGGTGGCATTGCGGAATCAGAGAAATTTATTTCTGGTGATTAGGAATTCATTTCTCGATATTATGTGGTTTGGATCACACAACAAGCTGTAGGTCCCGTTGCTAAGTAACCAAGTGGTTCCTAGCCACGTAAAAAAATCTAATCATTCGGGCCAGCCCCAGGAGAGCTGTTAAACTAAGACAGACAAACTAAGATAGACTTAACTCTACCATTGCTTGACCTTGGTGGGCCGTACATTTTACAGTCTTACATAAGTATCCATCTGCTGCTGATCACAACAAACATTTATTTACTCGTATACGAAAACTACTTATAATGGCCTATGCCCAATACAAAGTAATATTGAAAAATGCCAAAAACTTGTAGAAAGAATATATTCAGAAGCACATACAATTTCGGAGCGCCAATTGTGTGTGTGTGTGTGTTTTTTAAGTTTTTACGGTCGATAGTGATCTGTCATCAACAAATAACCGTTGTTTATACTAGAGACATCAAGCACAGAATCGCCGAGAGGGGAAGGCTACAGAAAGATAATATCAACACTATCTTATGCCCTTCCGCCCGACATCTTTCCCCAAGGAATGACACAACACAGCCAGATATGCCCCCAAAATGGATTTGCTATAACTTTAAGCCCTCGAATAGGTTCCCTTCTCTTGGGTAGAAGATGTTTAGATCTGCCGTTATCTAAGCATCTAAGGAGGGTTAGATCTTAGATTGTTTGCCGAGTGGGATGTCAATTAGGCTTCCTCTTTGAAGTTGCCCTAGCGATCAGGAATGTGTTAAGCATTTACATATCGATCTCAGAGTGAACTATCAGGAATGTGTTAAGCATTTGCATATCGATCTCAGAGTAAACTATCAGGAATGTGTTAAGCATTTACATATCGATCTCAGAGTAAAATAAACTATTATTACATGACCGTTTACAGGGCAGCGTTCACGCGGAAATATTAACAAAACGTTTCCTTCGGTTTTTCTTCACAGTTTAAAGGAATCAAACCGTTTCATTAAAGAATCTTTTACAAACGGATCTGAAGTATTTAGTATATAAATGCGTCTTGTTATAGATGACTTTTGTAATGAAATCCATCCGTGATCTGATTTAAATGTGATATACTTACCATTCCGTTTCCTTTAATTACTTATAAAGTATGATTATTAAAATCCCTTTCGATTTTCTTTTGATACTGTTCTAAGAGCTTTTTAGGAAAAATTTGAAAAAGCCTTCAAGATGATTAGAAAGTTAATTGAAGGTCTTTTCATTGAAGACGTTCCTTTTTATAGTTCCATGAAAAAAACTTGACACTTAAACCGCTTTTACGCAATTCCCTATGGTAGCGATGTCAATATTTTCCTTTCGTCCCTTGATCAAAGTGAACTCGAAATGTTAGACTTGTTTAGGATACTCTAGAAGAATTCAATAACTTAATAAGCATCCATTTAATTGCCATATGTGGGCTACATCGACATCGGATCCGATTCACATTACATCGTCTTTGACGTAGTTCGCTACGGGAGTGCTCCTTTTACGAAAATCTACAGGGTGGTGATGTCTTCTAGTACTAACTTTTCTTCCGTTTTGCCTTCGCTTCTCACCCTTTTCCTTCTCATGGGAAACAGTGACGCCAAAATATCACTTCCACAATGCGGACTTTTCCATCTTCTATTGTCTCTCCTGAATCGTATAAAACCGATTATAAGAAGAGAAGTCCATTTAGTCCCACATTTGTTGTAGTCTAGGGTAGAGGGTAGAGCTTAATTGTTATGTACTACAGTAACGTAAGCTCTTAAAACGAAATCTTTAATTAAAGAATTTTATGAAAAGAAAATTGCCTCTTTAGCGATCCTTGTTGCCAGAGAATACTGCAGGAGATTAAATCGCGTTAAAAGTTTCATTTCTATTGCATGTCAAATTAAAAATTGTAGCCGATGGACGCAGCCTGTAGGGAAGTCAAGGAATGTCTTTGATTCCTAAATTATTATTTTTTTTATTATCTTTTTTTTACTCAAGTACTCTTGAATGTCGATTGATAAAATTCGCACTAAAAACCTATGCGGATTTTTATGTTTACGAAGTATATATATATATATATTCATTGAATAGAATGGCTTTCTCACTGTTTAACCAGCTTTTTTGAAAGTGCTTCATATTTTCTAATTATTTTCTTTACTTCATTGTTCAGGTTACTAATGGACACATAATGGGGTTCTTCCATTTACTCCAGTATTTTACACGCGACAGCTGTTTCGTCAACCTTCTTACGTATTGACGTTTCAAGCGTACTGATACAAATATGAGGCCTACATGCGTTTTGTGACGTCATGAGGACGGAAAGGTAGTACAATTGCCAGATACCTAGTTTTAAGTATTTACAAAAGACTATAGTGAAACATAAAATAAGACAAATAAATAAATATGTTAACAACAGAAATTATATATAAAAAAAAAATTGAAAGTAAGTTATTATATACACATTATACATAAATATATATTAATTACATATATGTTTAATTCACTGAAAGTCAGTGTGCGCTCCTGTCCGCGTGTGGCGCGGACAGGAGCGCACACTGACTTTCAGTGAATTAAACATATATGTAATTAATATATATGAGTAAATGTGTATATAATAACTTACTTTCAATTTTTTATATACAATTTCTGTTGTTTAACATATTTTATTTATTTGTCTTATTTTATGTTTCACTATCGTCCTTTTGTAAATACTTAAAACTAGGTATCTGGCAATTGTACTACCTTTCCGTCCTCATGACGTCACAAAACGCATGTAGGTGCTCATATTTGTATCAGTACGCTGAAAACGTCAATACGTACAGGTTGACGAAACAGCTGTCGCGTGTAAAAATACTGGAGTAAATGGAAGAACCCCATTATGTGTCCATTAGTAACCTGAACAATGAAGTAAAGAAAATAATTAGAAAATATGAAGCAATTTCAAAAAAGCTGGTTAACAGTGAGAAAGCCATTCTATTCAATGAATGTTGTATCCGTGAAAAATTGTCCCTAGAAGTATATATATATATATATATTATATATATATATATATATATATATATATATATATATATATATATATATACACATATATATATAATATATATATATATGTATATATATATATATATATATATATATATATATATATATATATATATATATGTATATATATATATATATATAGTTATATATATATATATATATATATATATAT
>NC_061109.1:43777481-43782481 GCF_015104395.2 Macrobrachium nipponense
GATCTTTGGCCTAAATTTAATATTTCAATTCATCACTGATACGAAGCAAAAGTTGGTGATTTTTAGAATTAGTATGCCTAATTAGAGAAACTCCTATAGTAGATTCACAACAACTGAGAAAAACATGAAATTAGGGACAATGACAAGTCTGAATTACTTTTTCACTTCACTCAATGAGTACCACTAAAAACTGAATCATTAATGAAGTGTTTGCGTAAACGGTCATAGTTTGATGATAAATGGACCTGGATCTGACTTGGCGATTTACAGCAAAATTTCACTTTTAATTCATTCATGTGGTCTTCACTTTTCATGTGTTCATTATGTCTTCCAGCCGAGGCAAACTTGGACAGTCATATTGTTGTGCCTTGTGGTTTTCCGAGAATGAGAAAGGCAAGAATTTCAGAATTGGGGAAATGTTACCAAATCACACTACTTACTATAGTAGATTCACATCAACCGTGCATTTGATGTCTAGGCCAGTCCCTTACGACACGCTCCTGATTGGCTGTTGATAAGCCAGTCACAGGGCTGGAAAGTCTCAGTCTCTCGAGAGAGTTCACACGGTCAGGATGTATGTCTTTCAAAAGTATCTCTCAGGAGAGGTGTTACATACATCCTGCCTATGTGAACTCTCTCGAGAGACTGAGACTTTCCAGCCCTGTGACTGGCTTATCAACAGCCAATCAGGAGCGTGTCGTAAGGGACTGGCCTAGACTTCAAATGCACGGTTGATGTGAATCTACTATAGTAAGTAGTGTGATTTGGTAACATTCCCAAATTCTTGCCTTCTCATTCTCGGAAAACCACAAGGCACAACAATATAACTGTCCAAGTTTGCCTCGGCTGGAAGACATAATGAACACATGAAAAGTGAAGACCACATGAATGAATTAAAAGTGAAATTTTGCTGTAAATCGCCAAGTCAGATCCAGGTCCATTTATCATCAAACTATGACCGTTTACGCAAACACTTCATTAATGATTCAGTTTTTAGTGGTACTCATTGAGTGAAGTGAAAAAGTAATTCAGACTTGTCAATGTCCCTAATTTCATGTTTTTCTCAGTAATTTTTTTTTTCCAAATATTCAATTATAATGAGAAAAAAACCCAGAAATTGTATTCCTATTTGCAAAAGGGTATTTTAACGATATATATATATATATATATATATATATATATATATATATATATATATATACATATATATATATATATATATATATATATATATATATATATATATATATATTTTACAGAACGAAAATATGATAAACCAAGTTGCAGATTCGAGGAATATTTATCTTGTAGTAACAAATGCGTTATCCTCTTATTTATTATTCATCTTTAACTATTAGCAGTTTGTGATGGCAGTAGAACTAAGGGGCGTGTATTTACTATATAATATATAACGCGCATCTATACACACACAAACACACGCACGCACATATAATATATATACATGCACGTTGAAACTGGGGGATGATTAGAAATTTTATAGTTATTATACGGTATTTCAACTACGATTCGGTTATCTTGTAATTATTAGAATAAACGAATCTAATGTTATTTTTTAAGCTTTGCTGTAAAATCATAGAATCGGTCACATTTTAAAGCTACCAATTTCGAATCTTTCCAGTCAACTGAACTCCAATGTGAGGGTAATCTCTCTCTCTCTCTCTCTCTCTCTCTCTCTCTCTCTCTCTCTCTCTCTCTCTCTCTCTCTCTCTCTCTCATATATATGTCTTCATGTATCGGGTGAATTTATTGCACTGCCATTTCCACCAGAGCACACATCGTCTCCTTTGACAGACCTGTTGAGCTCTTGGGTGGTATTTACAAAGCATCTTATATGAAGAGAACCGGCGAAACTGAAATACGTATGAAGATCCCATCACAGAATATGGAAAAGCAATCAACACTCGGTGCGCTGCAGTCATTACTTTATTAAGGTTCTTTCAGCGTCCCTTCGGCCCCTAGCTGCAACCCCTTTCATTACATTTGCTATACCTCCGTTCATATTATCTTTCTTCCCTCTTACTTCCAACCCTATCTTAACAATTTGTTTCATAGTGCAACTGTATTTCTGCGCTGAATGACCTCATAGGTCACAGCACTTGGCCATTGGCCTAAATTTCACATTCCGTTTCCAAATGAAATTAGCCGCAATGGGTTTTTCCTTCTTTAAGCAATCCGGCACTGCCATATTTTTTTTTATCGGAATCATATTTTTGCGATTTCTGAATATGTCGAATTTTGTTCAAAGCTCGTGCAAACACTAGAAATTGTGTTTATTTACAAAAAGGACCCAAAACAAAGATTATTTTAAAGAACTATCACACTGATAAAGGGATATTGGTTTCTGTTCGGTTACACATCACAAATATCAAATGACGATGACAATATATATATGTATACACGTTCATAAATACATACATAATGGGTGTGCGAGTTCATACAACATAAATAAATGAGTGATAAAAGCATATTGAAATAGACTATGCACATGTATGTGTGTGTGTTTGTGTCTGTTGTTGATGGACAAATAAATAGAAGCTTGATTTAATTAATAGAGAGACAGAGAGAAAAAAAATATATATATCAAATGTTCCCAACGTGCGGACCCGACTATTCATCGAACGTGTATTGATACCAAAAGGTTGTTTGACCGTGTATTTGCGTGACGCGCATTTTTCGTGTGATGATTATATTCACTGACAAGAATTTCTGATGTCAAAACGTTTCCGCTCATTACCCAGAAAAAGTTGCGGTAATTGTTGGAGACTAAAAAGGCTCAGGTCACAAAAGTGAGGAGATGAATTGGAATGGAATCGCTTAAGTTTTTTTTTAGTTTTACTCGTGATTCCCTGGTTCGAGTTTTCCAACTTTCGAGGGACGGGTAGTTCCTCGTTGGACGAGTGGTTTTCGCGCTCGGCTACCAATCCCAACGTGGGATCAAAGGAATTTATTTCTGGTGATAGAAATTCATTTCTCGATATAATGTGTTTCGGATCCCACAATAAGCTGTAGGTCCCGTTGCTATAGGTGACCAACTGGTTCCTAGCCACGTAAAAATATCTAATCCTCCGGGCCAGCCCTAGGGAAGCTGTTAATCAGCTCAGCGGTCTAGTTAAACTAAGACATACTTAACTTAAACACTAAATGGTCAAATGTCTGAGTCAGTTTGTCTACCTTCTTTTGCTATCTATTTTCCAAACGCTTTACAATTTTCTATCTTTTCCTATCTATCTCTTTACCTAAGAAGAAGAAGGAGAGAGAGAGAGAGAGAGAGAGTGAGAGAGAGAGAGAGAGAGAATTTTATTACATGTAAGCTACACTAAAGACCTCAGCTGTTAACTGTCGGCCTTGGGAATGGGCTATTGATTGGGCTCCCCCTTGAGTTTGAGTCTTAAACCTAAGTGAGCCATCCATATTGATTTCCCGTCTCTTGTCCCCCGAGTTCAAGTATTCACTTTCCCCTACTGTCAATATCTTCATTCAGTTTTTGGAAGTAGACCCGGAAGTCTTTGTTCTTGACTTCCTTCGGATGGTCATTGCGTTAAATCGTATCTGTCAATCAATATGAGCATAATATTCTTCGATGTTAACATCACAATGAATCTTTTACAAGACTCAAGATCACGAATAGAGCTGGTGGATAAACGTCTGGTCCCACAGGGAGTTCTGTATGTAATATACAGCAAATGGCCACAGAGATTGGAACTGAATATTTATTATATGTGCATACGTGTTATTTTGATCATATTGAACTTATTTCTAAATACGGTAATTATGTTTCCAAATTCTTTCATAATGGAAATTGAGTTACCAAATGCTCTTGTACACAAAGGACAATACCGCCACAGAAGACTCAGAACCTCCGCTTCTCTAATCGACCAAGAAGTGGACAAAAGTGTTCTGCTAATCCAAATATATCTGTACGAGTATGCGGATCTATGTATGTACCCACAAAGGTGCATTAAGTGTTTCTAGTAAGAAACAGGCATAAATATGCATTCAGTTCGTCACATATTCTCTGTCTGTTTTGTTTGTATGGTGTTTTTATGTTGCATGGAGCCAGTGGTTATTCAGCAACGAGACCAACGGCTTTACGTGACTTCCGAACCACTTCGAGAGTGGAATTCTATCACCAGAAATACACATCTCTCACACCTCAGTGGAATGCCCGAGAATCGAACTCGTGGCCACCGAGGTGGAACGCCAACATCATACCGACCACGCTACAGAGGCGCTCATCTTGTGTAGATCATGGTCATTGATTTATGCAGAATCAGCAGTTTGAAAAGAGCATACTCAGAGATAAAACAATACCTAACCCAAATAGCACATTCAACAGAGATAACGTGCTAAATATCTGCACTCGGCTGATGAAGAACCTGTGAACCACAGAACAAGTGTTATGAGACAATCCGACATTTGGTCTATACTGTTACTTTACACACCTACCTTCACGTAGCACCTTCACATGAAAATAAATCCCCCGATGTGAGCTAACTGAAGAGTTACTTGGGATCTCCAAACAAAACTAAACGGAATGTCACACTCGAGTCACGTGCATTCGTAAACGCAACGCCAAAATTTAAAAGACGGGATAATCTTGCCTTGGTCTGAATTGTGCAAAGGTCTTGTGACGTGGGCATACAAAGTGTTTAGAAGATAACACAATTTGAACCCCTGTTGTGAGGCCAAACTTCAGAGACAACTTATTTATTCATCTCTCTCTCTCTCTCTCTCTCTCTCTCTCTCTCTCTCTCTCTCTCTCTCTCTCTGTATGACTAAAATTAAACTTTGATAGACATTTACCGATATGTGCAAGTATCATAAAATCCCACCAACAAGATAGTTACACTACAGCGAATCCTTTAGGACCACGTAGAAAGAAAATAAAGTAAACGAATATTAAGGATAAAAACTGAAAAGCAACAAACCAACAAAGTTTGGGGGCATCAATGTCCAACCGCACCATGAAACCGAAAGTA
>NC_061109.1:43792481-43799981 GCF_015104395.2 Macrobrachium nipponense
GACCTTACCTTACCTCAGTGTGAGGCACCTCTAATGTTTACCAGAGAGTTGCTAGTGCATCTTCCGGTATATTTTGCATCTTCCAATCTTGGATGGTCTGGGATTCAGCTTAGATATTTGTCGAGCTTATTCTTAAACACATCTACGCTCACTCCTGATATATTCCTCAGATGAGCTGGCAACGCATTGAATAGACGCTGCATTGTCGATGCTGGTGCATAGTGGATTAATGTCCTGTGTGCTTTCCTTATTTTTCCAGGTATTGTTTTGGGCACTATTAATCTACCTCTGCTTGCTCTTTCTGATATTTTTAGCTCCATGATGTTTTTGGCAATTTCTTCTAACTGTTTCCATGCCTGAATTATCATGTAGCGTTCTCTTCCCCTTTCTAGACTATATAATTTTAAGGATTGTAGTCTTTCCCAGTAGTCAAGATCCTTAACTTCTTCTATTCTAGCTGTAAAGGATCTTTCTACACTCTCTATTTGTGCAATATCCTTTTGAAAGTGTGGGTACCATATCATATTGCAATATTCAAGTGGACTACGAACATATGTTTTATAAAGCATAACCATGTGTTCAGCTTTTCTTGTTTTTATGCTTTACATTTTGCCAATAGAATTGCTATATGATCATTGCATAACATGTTCCTATTCAACATCACACCAAGGTCTTTAACTGCTTTCTTATTTGTGATTGTCTCATTATTAGGCCACCTATATGCATATAGCTTTCCTTCTCTGTCTCCATAATTCATTGATTCAAATTTATCAGAGTTAAATACCATCCTATTTACCCCTGCCCAATCATGTACTCTGTTAAGGTCTCTTTGTAGCGCGTTCCTATCTTCATCACAAGTAATTTCTCTACTTAGTCTTGTGTCATCGGCGAAACTACTCACTACCAAGTCCTTAACATTACTGTCTGTCTGCAATCATAATAACAAATCGTAATGCAGCTAACTCTGTACATTGTGGCACACCGGATATTACCTTAGCTTCATCCGATTTCTCATCGTTTGCAATAACTATCTGTTTTCTGTTGTGTAAAAATTCTTTTACCCATCTTCCTACTTTATCCACTATATTATGTTTTCTAATTTGCTTTGCTAATATATTATGATCTACCTTGTTAAAATCTTTTGCAAAGTCTAGATAAACCACATCTGTTTCATTTCCGCTTTTCATATTTTTGTATATGTTCTCACGGTGGACTAACAGTTGGGTTTATGTACTTTTTCCGGGTACAAAACCATGTTGTCCTATATTAAACAAATTATTTTTTATTAAATGTTTCATAATGTTTTTCTTCATTACCCTTTCATACACTTTCATAATATGTGATGTTACACTCACAGGCCTATAATTACTTGCCTCTAGCCTTGATCCACTTTTGAAAGTAGGGGTAATATATGCTAATTTGTGCTCATCATAAATCTTGCCTGTACACTTTGTCTTAATTATTGCAAGTGGCTTGGCGATAGAATGAACTACTTTCTTTAACAAAATAGCAGGGACACCATCAGGCCCTGCTGCAGCTCCATTTTTAATTTCATTAATAGCCTGCACAATATCAGCTTCATTAATATCTATGTCTGCTAAATATTCACTATTTTCGTCCCTTACTTCTATATTATTATCTTCATTATCAATTCTAGGGGTGAATTCTCTCTTATATCGTTCTGCCAATATGTTGCATATTTCCTTTTTTTCATTCGTTAATCTCCCTTCAATTCTTAGAGGGCCTATTTCTATTCTTCTTTTATTCATCTTTTTTGCATACGAGTACAATAGTTTGGGGTTTTGCTTGATATTTACTAGGGTTTTTTCTTCCAAGTCCTGTTTTTCATTTTCTTTTGATTGTATAATCTTTAATTCTGCATTTTCTATCTTACTTTTTAGTTCGATCACTTTCCATGCATTTTTTTCTTTTACAAGACCTTTTTTCCACTTTCTGATTTTCTGGAACAAGATCCTTCTGTCTCTTGGTATGCATGATTGATGTTTACTTTTCTTATTCATCCACTATTTTCTCTAATATTTTATATAATATCTCCGTATTTACCTTTACATCATCACTTATGAAAATGTTATCACAATCTTTGTTTAATTCTTCATTTATTTCTGACCATTTTTTATTTTTACTGTAGAAGTTGTATTTTCCATATCCTTCCCACTTTTTCATTCTTGCTTATCTCTATTTTCACTTGCTTTGGAATGGACTCTTAATTCTATGACATTATGTTCTGAAACACTCGCATTATAAACTATTATTTCTTTAACATAATTCACCTCGTTCACAAATACCTACTATACTCTGTTTTTTTTCATCTGTCCATCCGCCTGTGGTGTTTTTGTATGATAACACTGCGTCCCGGGCTTTAGATAGTTACGCTAATTGTAAGTTTTAGGTAAATAAAAGGATATCTGGGTGTACATTTGTAACTGAAAAGTGTTTTAATAATTTACTGTATGCGAATTACACCGTTAATATTCGAAATAGGATATTATTATAATCGTTGAATGTAAGCTGAATGTAACTATCTAAAGACCGGGACGCAGTGCTACCATACAAAAACACCACAGGCGGATGGACAGATGAAAAAAAAACAGAGTATAGGTCTAAAGTATTTTCCTTTCTTGTTGGCAGGTGATTTATTGGTTGAATGTTGTATTCTAGTAGCATATCTAATAGCTTTTCGAATTGCCTCTTATTTTCTGCACTACTATTACTCTCTTTTTTATGTATAACTACAACCACAATCTCCTGTTCGTTCTTTCCAGTCTACGAAAGGAAAGTTAAAGCCTCCGGATAGGAGAATAGTCCAGTCCTTGGGATTTCTACATATATCATCCAATTTTTCTATTATTGTGTCAAACCCTTTAGTATTAGGGGTTCTATATATTACTATGTTCATAAATTTTTCAGATTCAAATCCTACCGCTATTAGTTCACATTCTAAGTTACTATATTTCTCATATAGTTTTCCTTGTTTTTTGTCTTTCCCATAAATCGCGGTTCCCCCTTGATTCCTATTTTTTCTATCTGATTTATAAGTTTCGAACCCTTTTATTTGATCGTCATTACCAGTCTCTTTGGAATACCAGGTTTCACTTGTATTCATTACATCTATTTTCCTTTCAATTTGGGTTAGTTCTTCTAAGTACTCTATTTTTCTTTTTGAGTTACTCATAACCAAACCTTGCGCATTTATCACTAAGATGGTTTGCGTGTTATCTCCTTCATTTAATATGGGTAATAATAAGGATTTTCCCACGTCTCTTTCCTGTTCTGGTATGTTGTTCTTTTCTTCATTTCCAGAAACTCTGACATTAAAAAAATCCAACTTTTCCGTAATATTTGATCTTCCTTCATCATAATTATTCATTTTGTGTCTGAATCTGCAATTTTCTCCATATCTGCAATATCCCCTAGCATCTTACGTACAGTATTCATCTCCTGAGCTGTAGTATCTTGGAGCTCACATTTACCATAGATTTCATAGTTGTGATATACCTTCGGATGTTTGTAGTAACATCTTTCTCCGAATCTGCAATTCCCTCTTTTCAAAAGGGTGCAGACTTTGTCTTGCTTGTCTATTTTTCCCTCTTTCCCATCAATGTGCAGATCTGGGTAGAGCCTCTTCAGGATTTTATTTTGTGTTGTCATGTCGTAATTTATTTCTTCGTGTGTATGCTGCTTGATTGCCTCATATGTAGTATCAATGAGTATCTCTGCATCCATACTCTTATCTTGTTCTTTGTTTTCCTTATTTTTTTTCTGTCATTTCAGTTTTGTTTTCTTCTCTTCTGTTTTCCTCTTCTTCTTCTTCCTCTTCCTCTTCTTCTTCATCCTCAACTATTTGTACATCAAGTCTTGATTTAATAACATTGTCTATCCATGGTAGACAAGTTGAGCAAAATATTCTGGTATCCTTACTCGTATTTTCCATTACTTCAGCACAGTGATGATGTGTTGGAATGTTGCATGCAGAACATTTTCTGATCAGGTTTTGTGGATTGACTATGCTATACCACACCTTACACAGTTTGCATGCTTTTGGCATTCTTTTTCCTATTGCATCAATTAGTATATTCACAATGTTCACCTTATTCATTTTCTTTGTCGGAATATGTTGATTGATGTAAATTTTCTTTAAGAGTCTCTTGACCACTTGGATTTTATTTGGAACTTCTTCAATTATTTTCAAGATGTTTTCTGTTGATTTGTTCCAGTTTGAATGATCATATCCTTCTAATATGTCTATGAATGCTTTTGTATCTTTTTGATTAGGGCTGTTGTTGATCTCATAGATTAGAAATGCCAGCTCCCTTCCTGCTACCTCATTATATTGCGAATCTGCTAGACACGCAAGATTTCGCCATTTCTTTCCACAGTTGGAACTTACTGCCATCTTGATCTGATTTACAATATTTCACTTGATAAACTAACTTAGTAGACGCTTTATCCTACTTTTTTCATACTAATCTTATCACCGACAGTTCACGAACACTTCTAGATATTTTTCAATTGCTAGACGTATGTTAAATGCATGATATCTGTTGATTAATCAGACTGTGAGCGGGTACGTCTCACCAAGCAAAATGGGAGAGAGGGAGAGAGAGAAAACTATCAAAACATCGACCACACACAAAAGTGTGAAAAGATACAAAAATAAATATAGTAATATATATATATATATACGTGTATATATATATATATATATATATATATATATAATATATATATATATATATATATATATAGATAGTGGAGAACAGCCAGGATGATAACGCAATGCCCTATTCTAACCACTACAGAATGAGTTTCCAGCCTTGTTTTTGGCTTATAAACAGCCAATCAGGAGCGTCGTAAGGGACTGGCCTAGGCATCAGATGCACGGGTGATCTGAATCTACTATAGTAGCAGTTATGGCGGGTTCCGTTGATTTGGTTGTAACGTAATTACCGACCTCACTGTACTCTTTAAGTCTGGCTCAACTGGACGTTATATTTAATTAGTGAAATGTCGATAGAATCCTTTATATGTAAAACCTTGTGAAATATTCTCTCTCTCTCTCTCTCTCTCTCTCTCTCTCTCTCTCTCTCTCTCTCGTCTCTCTCGCTCTCTCTTGCTTCTCTCTCTCTGTTTTTCATATAAGACGTCCACATCCTACCAAGTGGTGTCTTACCCTTGCTAATTCCACTTACCCCTTTGAACCATCCTGCGAACAGGAAAAAAAGAGAGAGAGAAAAAAAAACAAGCAATCATAAATAGACTGTCTCCTTGTCGGAGGTTAAAAAAAAAAATAATCATGACCTCAGGTAAACTTATGACTTCAGGGCAAGAAGTGCTCAAGGATTGCGAATGTGAGGCATCGGATAATCTGGCAGAAAAGCTCCAGGAGTTGAAGAACTCTTGGGTAAATTCTTAATCCCTAAAGCCACGGCTGTAAAATGTTGAAGTTCAGAGACAGACAGACAGACACGCGCACACACACACAGGACCGACCGATATGTAGATGCTACTGATTGACTGTACTCGAAAATGCAGATGAATTTACTAAATAGTAGAGTATGTTGGTTTCCCTATTCTCTAAAACTGTTTATTACTATCACAATTATTAATCATAATTTGAAGACACAAATGGATAGAGGTAAAACGGCCATTAACTTGCATTTGCAAGACTTGAAAATAAAGAATACCAATATCTAAAAATAATAGAAATCCACAGAAACTCGTAATAGATAAACGCAAGAGTATCTGTTAACATAAAACAGGCATAAAGCAGGATGAAAACCAAATAAAGCAATGTAAATAACGCTTTACAGGCTCTACCAGATATTCCATATAGGAATGCAACCGGAATGATGAATAAAACATGAAAAATCAACAGGAAACGGTTAATGCTCCGAGAGCAGATTCAGTCATCGCAACTACATGGTTACAACTACTATGTGGAATAAGCCTGCAGGGGCCATTGCTTTTCAATTTAAACTTCCAAAGCAGATACGTAATGTTCATTTGCAAGAAGTAATAATAAAGTCAAGTAAAATAATATGAAAAGCCTAAGTGGTGGGAATGGGATATTATCTTAAATTTTCATCATTCAACACCAAAGAATTTCATACAAAAGGAGGCAATGAAACATTCAGAAAGCTAAGAAACGTTCAGAAAGCTAAGAAACGTTCAGAAAGCTAAGAAACGTTCAGAAAGCTAAGAAACGTTCAGAAAGCTAAAGAAAGCATTCAGAAGTGAAAGGGAAAAACGTTCAGAAAGCTAAGAAACGTTCAGAAAGCTAAGAAACATTCAGAAAGCTAAGAAACGTTCAGAAAGCTAAGAAACATTTCAGAAAGCTAAGAAACATTCAGAAAGCTAAGAAACGTTCAGAAAGCGCTCCATCTAGGCACCGACCTGGTTCCAAGGCCAGGAATACATAAAGAAGAGCAATATAACAAGATTTACTCAAAAGCTACTGAATCAACAAAGGATCGATAGACTTGGAAGACGGAACTTTCTTGGAAATTAGGAACATAGTAGGTGAAAAGCAAAGCCCTGGGGGATGCCACAAAAATTAGGAACAGGGATTCTCCCTAGCAAATTATCCAAAGAAATACTTTCGCAAAGAGGACGAGCCAAGTTACAAGATGGAAGTATGGCTGAAACAAAAAGCCAAGTTAGATTTATCTAGTGACAACAAAAGATTCATGCTGAAGGAAGCGGGAGTGGAAATCAAGTAAGATAACAGCAAAGCATATCAAATTTAGGCGAAACGCCAAGCACCTGGGACCTTTGAGGCCATTCAGCGCTAAAAAGAAAACGGAGTAAAAATGTTTTAAAGGCGTAAAGAAGGAAAACCTCTCAGTTGCACTGTATATATATATATATATATATATATATATATATATATATATATATATATACATATATTATTATATATATATATATATATATATATATATATATATATAATATATAGTGTATGTACGTATGTGAATGTATGTGAATTTATGTCGAACGTATTGTACACGCGATATTGCACTCACTCAAAAAATGAGGCAAATATGGATTCCAGTTTCCTATGTTCTATGAATGTAGTGAGAGATATACTCTATGTGTAAGTATGTATGTGAATGTATGTGTGTATGTATGTCGAAAGTATTGTACACGCGACATTGCACTCACTCAAAAAGTTAGAAAAATATGGACTCCAGTTTCCTATGTTTTGTGACTGTATAGTGAGAGAAAAGACCAGGTAACTCTCACCACATACAATTCTGCTTGGATACATCTCAGGGATATTAGGAATGAAATTTCCGCTTTCCTTCACGGCAGAATAATCTTAAGTTCACGCTTTTCTCATTCAAGTTTGTATAAGCATTTTCCTCCATTCTCATTTCCGGAATTCGCCTCGATTATCTTGAGAACATAAGTTTTGAAAAGCGAAAGTGTCCAAACATCCCGGAATAATCTGAGAGCACACACACACACACACACACA
>NC_061109.1:43802481-43804981 GCF_015104395.2 Macrobrachium nipponense
ATAGTGATCAGCCTTGTAGTGCATCTTTTTATTTTATAACACCAAGCATCCTAGAAATATATATATATATATATATATATATATATATATATATATATATATATATATATATATATATACTCACTTATATACGTATATATTGCGTAGACAACGTAAATACGTACGTGATGATGGTCTGGCAATCTAAGGACATAAATATACGTTAAATTTCGTTTAGCATATATATATATATATATATATAGATATATATATATATATATATATATATGTATATATATATACACCCACACACACACATATATATTATATATATATATATATATATATATATATATATATATATATATCCCTGGTAAAATCGAGTCATTACGAAAATTTTCTTGATTAAAAGACAGCTTAATAAAAAAAATGTCTATCAATATCAACAAACGAACAGCCTCTCCATCTCTCCGATTTGGAAACAATGTCGATTATTCCTCTCTCTCTCTCTCTCTCTCTCTCTCTCTCTCTCTCTCTCTCTCTCTTATTAAAAGAAAATGTTAACACAATCCGTAACATCCGAGTCTTAAGCTGGCAGCAAAAACACATCGATTCCTAACTATACTGTTTTTTTCCATCTGTCCATCCGCCTGTGGTGTTTTGTATGGTAACACTGCGTCCTGGGCTTTAGACAGTTACATTCAGCTTACATTCAACGATTATAATAATATCCTATTTCGAATATTAACGGTGTAATTCGCATACAGTAAATTATTAAAACACTTTTCAGTTGCAAATGTACACCCAAATATCCTTTTATTTACCTAAAACTTACACATAGCGTAACTATCTAAAGCCCGGGACGCAGTGTTACCATATAAAAACACCACAGGCGGATGGACAGATGGAAAAAAAACAGAGTAGTAGATAGGTTTCATAATAATAATAATAATAACAATAATAATAATAATAATAATAAGTAGAGGCTGAAGTTGATTCAGGCCTCATGCCGAAGAGTGTGCTCCTAGAAACAGCGCGCATAGTGAGAAAGTGATTGACTCCTAAGGGGGCAGGATGCAACCCAGAACCCTACACTATACATACCACCCAGTCGAATGGGAGGATATGTGATAGACAACCCCGCCCTCACAAAAAAAAAAAAAAAGGAAACGTGGAATTGGAATTTTAATAAAACAATTTTGACGCAATTTCCTGTGACAGGCATCGCAAACTGGCTGGGGCCTTTCATCAGGAAAGACTGTACACAAGGGCAGCTTTCATTTTGCGAGGATTATGTTCATTTGCCCCTCCTTCATAAGGTCAGGAAGGCGATGCCTGTTTGTTCTGTCAACTCATCTCTCAGCTAAGAAATGATGATGCTCTTATTTCTCGTCCTCATCAGAGGCTAACACAGGGAGGAGTAGGTGAGCAAATTTTCCTTTTCATTGTCAGACCTAAGTTCCTTCGAGTAATTAAATTTACGCAATTTTTAAAGTTCCTTACTGGACGAGCGGGTTGCGTAACCGCCTAACAATCTGGTAGGCCGAGTTCGGTCGCCGCTGCCGCCAATGTGGAATCAAAGGAATTTATTTTTGGTTGTTAGAAATTCATTTCTCGATATAATGTGGTTCGGATCCGACAATAAGCTGTAGGTCCCGTTGGTAAGTAACCAATTGGTTCCTAACCACGTAAATAAAAAATCTAATCCTTCGGGCCAGCCCTAGGAGAGCTATTAATCAGCTCAGTGGTCTGGTTAAACTAAAATATACTTAACTTTACGCAATTTCTAAGACTTATAACATGCAGATGAATAAACAGATGACGAACTAAATTTACTGATATTGTGTCTGCCGATCATTATAAAAAGCTGTCTCTGGGACGACCTTTTTAATTTAACTTTTGCCTATTATAAACAAGTTCTTCACATATATTCCTCCACTTTCAAACAGTTAACGAATCCCTAAATAAGTGGGTCATCAACGATTCAGCAGATAAAGCATGAATAAGGCAGTGATCGTTGTATTGCTGTATTTCTGGAGCCAACCTTTAAAAGGGGAAACTGCTTGATGATGAAAAATAGACTTACACATTTATTTACCACTATCCATCCAATCCATATTTCCTCCCGATCAATTTTTTTTCTTTAATGCTGACACTTGATAATGCAGCATAATTCCTAAGAGTTTTATCATTCTAATACCACTGTTTAATTCACTTTTATGCTCTTTTTCACTTAATGATTATGATTAGTTAACTTAAAAATATTTTACAAACTGAATTCTCACACAACGGACACTGTCAATTCTATGGCTGATAATGGATGAGGGCCGCCTGAATGCATCGTCATAACTGCTAAAATAGAGGAACTAACCTATAACCCAGACATAAGGAAATGGTGCATTATGCAAAAGCCAATTCAACATAAAACATTTCGAAAAACTAACAATCGACACGCATGAATTTTCCTTTACTACAGACAGACGTTCTGCCATTACCACAACGCAAGTATGACCCGTGAACT
>NC_061109.1:43812481-43814981 GCF_015104395.2 Macrobrachium nipponense
CTAACTGTCTATGTCTAATACAGTAATAAATCTCAATTTAGTATACCAGTTATTTGACTGTGTCCACAACTGTAATCATCCGACTTGCTCTGAAAAACAGCCCGTGATAACCGAGTAGGCAGCCGTACAAACCATTACGAATCACATTTATTTACAAAACACGTAATGAAATAAGCTACAACGGTTACATAGGCAAATGGAATAAATTTCACGTTCCACTGAGCCCTCAGCCATTCGCTATGAACATCAAACCCAAATGTTGAGGTCAAGGTCATTTGTGCTGGTGCCAATGTTTGTTTTCAATGTTGATGCCCATCCACCAGCAGGACGACAATGGGAAAACCAGTGTGGGGGAAACAACACTGAGAGAAATTGATGTGAAAATCTTGTTTACTGCTCCAGTAAAAAAATGCTAATAATAATAATACCTCGTTCTGTAAACAGATGTATAACATTATGCAAAACAAGCTTGAAATATTTAAATTGAAATGGTAATGGCATTTCATGCTCAAATTATTCCGATGTTATCAAATTCATGAATAAACATTTCCAGCAAATTGTTATCGATTTCAAACATTAAAGTATCAAATTCTCCTCTATGGTCACCTGAGGAAGAGATGACAATTTACCCTTCTTTTCTGAATAAAAATTTTCTCCACTTTTTTTTTTTTAACTTGCGTTAATAAAAGTTAAACCCAATCTTTGATTTTTCTCTTTTATATGGATGTGAAATCTACATTAATTTCAGTTACAATAATCAGATCCTTTTAAAGAGACACGGCCGCAATTCTCTTACATATGATTATTCTAACTGAAATGAATGTGGATTTCATATTCACATAAAAAAAAATGTCAAAGATCGTGCTTAACTCATATTAAAGCTGAAAAGGCGTCATTTCCCCAAAAGCTTATTATGTAAATTTATTGATTATTATGTTTGTTTCTTTGTTTGTATGGTGTTTTTACGTTGCATGGAACCCGTGGTTATTCAGCAACGGGACCAATGGCTTTACGTGACTTCTGAACCACGTCGAGAGTGAACTTCTATCACCAGAAATTCACATCTCTCACTCCTCAATGGAATGGCCGAGAATCGAACCCGCGACCACCGAGGTGAGAAGCAAACACCAAACCAACCATGCCACTGAGGCGTGATTATTGATTATTCTGGCATGATGAAACAGGGACACTAATTTAATTTGGAAAGAGGTTAGGTAGAATGGAACTCTTTAATATCAGCTTCCGCTGATTACTATACACAGCTGCTGGGAAGTAGGATGTGGAACAGTAACAGCTTTCTATTAACGCCTAGTTTAATCGCGGGTGGCGGAGAATGAAGGAAAATATGGAGGTAGATATGTTCTTACTCTTACGATTCCTAGTTCCTCGCTAGACGAGTGGTTTTCGCGCTCGGCTGTCAATCCTGTGTTCCGAAATTCGATTCCCGGCTCGGCCAACGGGAAATAGAGGAATTTATTTCTGGTGATAGAAATTCATTTCTCGATATAGTGTGGTTCGGAGCCCACAATAAGCTGTAGGTCCCGTTGCTAGGTGACCAATTGGTTCCTAGCCACGTAAAAATATCTAATCATTCGGGCCAGCCCTAGGAGAGCTGTTAATCAGCTCACTGGTCTGCTAACACTAAGATATACATAACTTACGATTCCTTTTTTTTTAATTAAAGAAAGGATTTAAAAAAAAAATAAACATTAGATTTTCCTTTATGGTCTGGCAATATTTGTATCTGACGCTTATTACCATATATACTTCTTATAAAAAAAGTGGGGGAGGGGGTAATTAAAAAGTGACACATAAAATCATTTGTATATTATTTTTGATAAAGAAAGTTTCAGTCTTTTTTAAAAGGATGAAGCTTCACCAGTTTTTAAATTTTTATCCACTGGAAATAATACATTACTGTTTCCTACTTTGTTGTCTCGTGATAACAAAATGTAAAGTCACACTCTGGTATTAATTCCAAAGTTTTTCTGCTGACAACACAAAAACTGTGTAGGTGAGTAAACTGAGAATGCCATATTTCGCTGAAATGTGAAGCCTCCTGATTACATTTCAGATTAACTCTTGACAAGAAAGGGAAATTTTATTTTTGCTTCAAAGAAAAGAAAAATAATTCAAGCGAACGAGCATTAATGTCTAAAACTGTTGAGAACCAGGTTAATTACGACCAAAGTATTTCACTTTAAAAAGAGATTCGCCTTTTCTTTCATTGAAGAAACTAATAAACTAATCGGTAAAAACAAATTTAGAGCTGACTCATCGTAAAATTTCAAAAGCTTTTCCAAAATTCTGCCCTGACATTATACAACTGTTCAAATATGGAATATATCTGCACTGACGTCATACAACAGGTAAGTGACTCATACAACAGGTAAGGGTGAAATACATTAACTGTTAAAAAAAATATTATCCATTCATTTCCTTTTGCCTGATATATATATATATATATATATATATATATATATTATATATGTATATATAT
>NC_061109.1:43819981-43857481 GCF_015104395.2 Macrobrachium nipponense
GTATCGTTTATTTCTGTATATCCATCTTTATCAGAAACCTTGAAACCTTACTGCCCTATCTTGAAATGGAATTTTTGTAAGCAAAGTTACGACATAAATTAAGGGTGCGTTAATGACGTGGGATTTTAGTTATTTTTTTTTTTTCATTTTCGGGAGAAATTCATTCCAGTCGGAATCCTCCTCTATAGTTATTCCTCTGTTCCTGTATCACAATATACAATCGAACTATACCCTCGCTTTGCAGGGCAAAGGCAATATTATGGCACCGAGCCTCGATAAAACGTCACTCGGTTTCAATATTCTGTTCCGGGAGCTGTATAGTTCTAGGATAACGTACATACTAACGGGGTTTGTATTGGCGATGTAAGATACAATTTCTAAAAGAATTTAAAGCCTTCTTTTGTTGTAAAATAAGATACGTGTTGAAAATATCGCATATTTACATTGCCGAGGCTTAGTTATTTTTATGTACGTGTAAGTTCATTGGGAGAAAAGGGGTATCAAGAAACTGCATATTTACCGCATAAGTCACAGAAAGTTGGCACGACTGAATGTGGTAAGTATAGAAACACTGTATTCACATCGGCTGGTGAGCCTTGTTGTTATCGGGAAAGGAATGACAACGACACTGACAAATTTTTCGGATATTCTCGTGTCAAGATGGTATTCCCGTTGAATATGCAAAGTTCATTCAAATAATCCTCGAATGAAGAACGGCAGATGCAAATTTAATGATGGCCAAGTCTTTCAAGTGAATTTGCAGAAAATAACGGAGTGCTAAGGAGTGATTGCGTAGAATAGATAATGCTGTTTCAAGCAGCAAAACGCCAAAAGTTTATCAAGCCAAATAGAAGTTAGGAAGATGAAGTAATGAATGCTAGCTCGGATACTGGAAGAATAAATTGGATTATCTGTGAAAATGGTGCATACTACATCGAAAGCGTTATGCAACTGAAGGAAAGAAAAACCAAGGCAGTGATGTGATGATGGTGTGGAAGATGCAAAGGAATTGGTGTTTGGGGGGGGGAAGTTGCGTAATATCGAAGTGAGATTACTCTAAAGTATTTTATACAAAAGGTTGTGTAATCTGCATGGACGTTCTTGGCCCGGTGAGGGGAAAGGTGGCGGCGACTGACTTCATTGTTGATTTAGAAGTAAGAAAGTTAATGTTGATATATATATTTTTTTCCTCTGGAACCCTCACCATTATTGGCAAGTCTGCTGTTGATAAATAGGCGTCACAAAAAACTGACGAAATTTTTCCGAACCAAATCAAATATTAACCTCAATCTTGGAACTTCTCTGAAATAAGATTCGATTTCTTTTATTGGAACATATACAGAAATTATGAAACACTGAGAAAATACAGTTGAAAATAAGGGAAAGAATTAGCATAGTCATCGCTCTCGATATCAAGAGAAAACGAGCGTCTCTAAAGGACCTGTTGCATTGAAAGAAAAACCTGTTACTTTGCATCATATTCGATGAGTAAGTTTTAAAGGAATTATATAAACAATACTGTAATCTATCTTAAACTAATCTAAGAAACAGTATTTTCTTTTAGAATAAAGCGATGACGTCATATGAAAACCTCTTATAGGAAATAGACTTGTTGAGCCGTCCGAGTCACAGCTCAAGTAATCTCTCTCTCTCTCTCTCTCTCTCTCTCTCTCTCTCTCTCTCTCTCTCTCTCTTTCTCTCTCCTGGGTAAACGGCTCAGCACCGAATAGGGCGAATTAATCCCGAGGTTTAGGCTATCTAGACATGCTGTCAAGGCAGTTGATTTGTTGCTTAATGAAATTTATACTATATTATATTATATTATATTATGCACACGCACACACACACACACACACACACACACACACACAACACACATATATATATATATATATATATATATATATATATATTATATATATATGTAAGAAGCCCACTAAAATTCGGAAAAAAGTGAAAGTTTTTATTTCAGCTTTCGGAGAGTACATTCTTTCCCTCTTTCTGAAAGCGGGAGAGAATGTACTCTCCGAAAGATTAAATCAAAACTTTCAATTTTTGTCCAAATTTTAGTGGGCTTCCTACCACATAATATTCTAGTACACAGTTACAGTGTTTAACTTTGCTATATATATATATATATATATATATATATATATATATATATATATATATATGTGTGTGTGTGTGTGTGTGTGTGTGTGTGTGTGTGTGTTGTGTGTGCTATATAATATATATGCACACTCACGGCCCCTGGTGTAATAGGTAGCATTCCGTCCTGTCCTTTCCTGTCCTGCCAAACTAAAGGACCCAAGTTCAAATCCCGGAGAAGGTCGGTCGGGTGGGTACGCTGATAAAAAGACAATGTTCTACTTTCGGCGTCAACAGTCTATTAAGCGCCTATTATTTAATCGCTTGTGCAGGGCGTAACTGGAGTGGAGAAGTTCAAGGAGCTAGGAGCCCCAACCCGAAAGAATGACTAGATAACAGGCTACATAAGATTTGGAAACCAATCTGACTGAAATCGCTTACGAAACCAAAACTATACAGTAGTTTTGAGTGATCTGTATTTCTATACGGACAAGAATCTTGATGTGACAATGGAAGAATTTGTCGACTTAAGAAGGGTATTACGAATCAGATGGCATGATAAATGAGAAACGATACTATACAAGACAATACGGATGTTCCATAAATAGAAAGGATAATGACAATGATGAAAGGGAAATGGAGATGGGTTGGACATGTCCTGCGAACCACTCCAGGAAGTACTACATGTTAACGTCAGCTGGCTTTCTCTGGGCATCAGAAAATCTGCAATACCCAATGACCTTTTTCAATGAGAACTATCAGGCTATGTACAGAAGGGCTTCTGAGATAACTCATTTCTCTTGATTAGTTCAAAACCGAGAGACTTGGCATATATATCATTACTCAGAATCAGCGTAAGATGCCTTTGACACATAAAAATGAAAATAGAATATTCGTATAATGCTTCATTCTTCGTCTCTACAGTTGATCTTTTTGAGTTTGTAAAGGGGACTAGCAAGCCCTCTATTACTCTCTTCCACTCACTGTCGGTCAGTCTATCATACAGTTATTGTATGAATGTGTTTCTGAATGCATGTAGTATAATATCATGTGTATATATGTATGTGTATGTGTGTGAATTTTTCCCTCGAAGAAATGCAAATAAGCAGAATGCAATAGCCCTTTTGAGTAATCGGAAAAGGTAAAGGTAAATGCGCGTTGCATCACTGGTGTTCCCTTCCCGTTAGCCAAACTCTACCATGAAGTTACATATTTGTATGAGCTGCTGCCTTGTCACGGGAGGGTCTCCCACCTGAAAGGCAGTGAACAAATCTTACTAGCTAATTCATGGTTTGGAACAGTTATCAAAAATAGATGAAGTGCCTAATGGCTTCTAAGCCCTGGCTAAAAAATGTATGCTGTACATCATCGATGTGGGTCAGGTTATGTGTGTAAAGATTCCAAACTTAAAATTCAGGTATAATTCATCTCTACCACACCAAAGGTTCATCTTTCTTCTGTATTTGTGTATTTTCATAGTCCTACGATATAAAGATTTTAAAAGACAGGACTTTTCTTGTTTTTATGTTGTGGTTTCATAAAATTTACTTATATATATGTACAGCAATTATGCTTCCAAGATATGACCTTCATTTATTTAAGAGAAGATTACTGAAAATCCTCCTTTACTTATAAATACATAATTGCAGCCTCCTTTATCTGAGAATAGATAGTTGTCTAGACCTCTCTCTTTATCTAAGAGAATCGTGTAGCGACCTCTTTTACAAGAATTTAATAACGCTTAGCTTCCTCTATTCACAAAAGGACAATAGTTTAGTCTGCTTTAGTCATGAATTGATAATTGTCTAGCCCCCATATTTCATGAAACTAACTTTAATTTCCTTATTCACGAAAATATACGAAATGTCTGAGCGGCAGTTATGCAGTCAGGTGAGGTAAAAGCTGACGACAGTCGAGACTACGATGATGTTACAGTGTTGTAAGGGTCAGTTATGGATTGTTAAGGGTGTCATTTTCTTACATACAAGAAATATATCTGTGTATATATATATATATATATATATATATATATATATATATATATATATATATATATATATATATATATATATATATATATATATATATATATATATATCTATATATATATATATATATATATATATATATATATATATATCTATATATATATATATATATATATATATATATATATATATATATATATATCGAGCTACAATGTCCTTTAATATCTAATTCGCTCTACCTCGGAATAATATAATTTCATATATGCTTATCCGAAGGGGAATTTTTTCTCGATAACAGACTTGCCTGGACCCGGGCGCGAACCCATGGAGCCTTTCAAATCCAGGTAGGTAAAAGCTTCACTGACGTTCCTGGATTTGAAAGGCTCCATGGGTTCGCGCCCGGGTCCAGGCAAGTCTATTATCGAGAAAAAATTCCCCTTCGGTTAAGCATATATAAAAATATATTAATTCCAAGGTAGAGCGAATTAGATATTAAAGGACATTGTAGCTCGATATATATATAATATATATATATATATACTATATATATATATATATATATATATATATATATATATATATATATATATATATATATATATATAGAATATATATATATATATATATATATATATATATAGAATATATATATATATATATAATAATATATATATTATATATATACATATATATATATATATAACATACACGTAGTATATATATACACATACAATACATATGTAATCATACGCCTTTGCACCCTTCTGAGGAAGTTACTGCCAGAGTGTACAACCTAGCGCTTCCTAAGCATTTGCATAGGGATGAGGTTGCAAGGACTGCACCACTGTTTGGGCTGATGGGTGGTAGGCCATCAGCGATCCACCGTCCTAGCAAACACACAAGCCGAACACGAATGTATTTATTTCTAACGGTATTTGCTGTTAAAAATAAATTTGAGTTCAACATCGTCCCCACTCACTTGAACTATGGTATCTGCATGCATGTCTGAAGAACATACAACGTTCAGTGGTTTCTGTCTGCAATGTATTGAAAGCTTTTCATTTTTCCATTTTTCATTTTTTTATAGACTGGAGGCCAATAAGTTTAGAGAATGGAAGCGTAAGAAACACGCAAAAAACATTATCCAATAAGCGTAACAACCCACCAATTTCTTTTCCGATATTACCGAGAGATTTATCATTTTTCTATAAACAATAATGTGTTACGAAAAAATACAAAAAATAAACCTGAAATGGAAGAAAAATATCACCAAGGGAGACCTGTAACATAAACGAAAATTAAGCGGTGTGCCTGCTGGGAATATATATACGTCTGTCTGAAACTTCCATTAACTTTTTCACGTGGCGCTCTCTCTCTCTCTCTCTCTCTCTCTCTCTCTCTCTCTCTCTCTCTCTCTCTCCCTCTCCATCTCTCTCTTCTCTCTCTCTCTCTCCCTCTCTCTCTCTCAATTTATGAGACATACGAATTTTCAACGTCATGGCTGAAGACTATAGACCATCTACTTATCTGTCTTATCCAGAAAAAAATATATCTTTGGGAAAATAATCATAACACAATATTCCATAATTATAGTCACTATTAATAAGTATTTCACATAACAAAATTTATTATTGTTATTATTAGTATTATTATTAAGAAATTCACAATCTCGTGAAGAACAATCTGTATCATAAAAATCCACAATCATATATTATTATTATTATTATTATTATTATTATTATTAACATCTTCGAAGAAGACCCACTATCAATCATATTCTGTTATAAAGAATGGCTGTTTAGCAAATTCATTTCATATGATAATTTTTCTATTCTTCTTATTGATCGCTTTTCTGGCTCAGCAAAATGATGTAATAACTGGCCAATATTCATATTGGTATTTAATAGAAAGGATTCGGGTATTTTTTTTTTTTTTAACAGAGATTCTAGTGGCTGGTATAACAGTCTCGTGTTCGTGCAGGCTTCGTCGGCTGGTGTACTGTATACTGTTAATGTGTGCGGCAAATTTCTCGAAATCATTTGCTCGACAGTAAATTCCTCGAAAGCAATTGCTCGAAAAATAATTTCTCGAACTATCAATATCTCGAACTATCAATTCCTCGAAAGCCAATATTGTTGAGAATATTAATGCCCATTTAAAGAATAGATACTGCAGCATCAATTTTAGCACCGTCTCCTGCTTGGTTGTGATCTCCACTTCGTTTTTGGATCTTATCATCGATAGTGATAGCACGAGCTGGACATTTAAGTTGCTTGCACATCTCGCATTTCCAATATATCTTGTTGTTCACAGACTTGTCATTGATATATATGTAGATAACCGTCCAAACATAATTTCTTTTTTCCCTTTTCGCTCTCCATATTTGTTAATTCCATCTTGAGGGTTTGATACTTCCAGAGGAACTAAAACTAAACTCGAAAAGAAATAGATTACGGCATTTACCATTCTGTCAGTAGTGCTTGTTAACAGACCTGGTAATGATTGTTTGGAATACTAATGATCGTTTCCAAAATAGATATTGTCTTTCGAGAAATATGCCTTTCGAAAAACTGATAGTTCGAGAAATTATTTTTCGAGCAATTGTTTTCGAGGAATTCACTGTCGAGCAAATGATTTCGAGAAATTGACCTGTATTCATACTGGTATATACGGGAAGGCTTAATGACTGGTATTATTAAAGCTGGGTTCGTCTCCTGGTATGCTGGTATAGCTAGCTGGTCGTGGCCGGGCAGGGTTCGTCGTCGGGTATTGGCCAGATGTTGTTATTATTATTATTATTATTATTATTATTATTATTATTATTATTATTATTATTATTATTATTATTATTATTATTATTTTTGTTGTTGTTGTTGTTGTTCCAAGAGGTCCACAATAATAAAAATTTTTGTTAGTACGTGTATAATTTAAAAAACCTTTACAAAGCTTTCGAACCCTTCCCTGGGTTCATCTTCAGTAGAAAAAAAAAAACTGAAGACCAACCGAGGGAAGGGTTCGAAAGCGAACTCGTAACGTTTTTTTTATTGTTGTGAACCTCTTAGAACATTATATATAGTTATATACCTACTCTCGCGATAGAGTTTTTCCTAACTAATTATTATTATTATTATTATTATTATTATTATTCAGAAAGTGAACCCTATTCATATGGAAGAAACCCACAAGGGAAACTGATTTGAAATTCAAGCTTCCAAAGAATATGGTGTCCATGATTGGTCACATCGATTTAAAATGTCACTATTTAGTTATCGACGGCATTATCTTTTAAGGCATATATATGTGTGTAACAACACTGAATGATCAATTGAAATGAAAATGATAAAGATGTATAAATAGGAATACGATGCGCCAGGAACTCAGTCATCGTTATTTTAATCTGTGGAGGAATCAAGCAAATAAAATGAGGCGATTCCATTAGGAGAAATTCTCGGCATTGCAGTAATATCCCCAAATGTGCGAAACCATTAACTAAAGTTGGTCGTTTACGGCCTGAAAACTCCGCAGACGGAAATATCAGCAAACTTCCCAGGCAATTAGAAAGCTTTCGATTCTATTAAGAGCCTCCTTAGTAACGGATAACTACTAAATTGTATAAACATAATATTTTATATATTTCTTTAAAGTGGAAAAGGCTTTATAAATAATATTAACTAGAGTACAGCCTTCAATAATGCTTATAGAGTAAGCCGTCTCCCTACTTCAAACTCATTTTTGAGGACAAAACAAGGAAATTGCCATCCATCGTGGGCGTTGGTAACGCTGTCACGAAATACCCTGGTAACACTGTTCTGACGTTGCTGTGTGGGGGTGGGGGGCGGGTGGCGGAGGGGGGAGGGGGGGCTGGTGTGGTAGCGTGGGGTAGTCAGGAACTGCCTGCCACCTCTGAGATTAATTCGCCAGAAGGGAAAACCTATTAAGGGAAAAGCAAAGGATCTCCCGGGGATTCCTGCTGCAAGATGGGATAGTTTCTGGGTAAATATAAACTAATGCTCTCAGAGGAATGTGTTTACGTTACCAGGTGAAAGGATGATAAAAAAAAATGGTATAGCAGGAAATATCTTCTTAATTCAAGGAGTGAATCGTGAAGGTCGTCAGGTTAGGTATTTAACTATTTCGTTTTCTCAGCCATGCAGTGGTGATTATAATAGAGTAGAATGCCTTGACCATTTTAACATCCTGCCGCCAGACCACTTCATGCGGAATAATGTTTAGCCGCTAAATGTTAGCAGTTAAACATTAGGTTAGAATAGGGAAGGGTAACTTAAGTTGTAAATCCATTTACGTAAGAATAAATGTTTAAACTTCTTCCCCAAGAAAGGTACGATGGCGTGCTTGAAATCTAGTTAAGAAAGTTTAGCTAAGTAGTATTCCATTATGCCAACTTTAAGGGAGGTTCATCCCATGCCCAGAGATGACACAGTACCCTAAGTTAGGTTGACTTAGGATGCATCAGTTAATGTAAGGTTAAGAGGATCCAATAGGGGACAAAGACCCCTTGCCCGGTGGAATAACGTGCCCTTTAAGAGGCGAAGATGTTGAATGCAAAAACTTATGGAGAAGGCTTTATGCCAAATAATATAACATTGCGAAAGATTATGCAGAGGCTGGTGTATTCACACTGGTAGAATAATGGGAATATAAAAGAGGCGAGAGAAAAAGATCCAAATCGTGGACAATACATAACATCCGGAACGGTATTTATCTGACGACAAAATGTGAGAAAGGTTGGAATTTGGGCAAAACTAAACCTGGAGTTCACTACCTCTAGACCATTATTGTCATAAAAACAAGAAAAAAAATTTACAAATTGCATTTCATATGCCATGAAATGCATTTCATCTATTATTAAGCCACTTACGTCAAAAGATATTTATAATTAATATGTGCTTCTGTGCCGGCCAGGATTCGAATCTGGGCTTTTGTTCAGAAACAACGATAAGCAGTGACTTTGACCACCCGGCTATCAAGAGAAATTTTGCCGAAATTAACTTTGCATTACAAAATGCCTGTCGAATTCAGATTCACTACTAAGAATCGACATCACACCATCTCCACCATGGCAGTTGGTTGGCAAGTTTGTAACACATGGGTGGCTAATCATGAATTTTTTGTCACCTATACATGGGCGTATACATATACATATGATTTATTTTTTACAATTTACATATTCCTTTTGGAGGGGATGGGGCAAGCGGTTTACAGTTCCACAGGTTCCCAGGAAGTTTAAACTTAGGGTTGTTTTCGCATGTTTTTCGTGTATACACACACACAGACATACATACACACACACACACACACACACACACAAAACATACATACACACACACACACACACACACACACACACATATATATATATATATTAATATATAATATATATCATATAGCAAAACTACTTATTAAATCAACCTTGAAACAGCAATGATCTCTCTCTCTCTCTCTCTCTCTCTCTCTCTAAAACCTGCTCCTAGAGATAAGTGAGCACACGATGTCTCCTTGGATGGACTTAATAAGTCTTTGAGACATCCTAATCATTGTAACTCTCTCTCTCTCTCTCTCGTCCGACATATTACTCAGCTAAAGAACCTCTATTAATCTAGCTGCGTTTAAATCTCCCCAGTCACCGGGGTCGCCCAAGTGTGTTCAAGAACATATATATCCGTCCGAACTTCGGACACTTGTTTAACTGATGATGATTCGATGTGAGGAAGGAATTCCACAATGTTCCCTCTTTCCCTTTCTTTATATGAGTATTAAATAAGTGCGGACATTCCCCAATCTGATGGTCTCTCTTGCACTAGCTTGTTTCATTTGATATATATACGTACACATGCTACTTCAGTTAGGTCAGTATTGCATGCGAATATCAACGATATCAAAGGCCATTAACCATTAACGACCCATTTTCTATATATATATATATATATATATATATATATGTATGTATGTATATATATATATATATATATATATATATATATATATATATATATATATATATATATATAGGTAATGCCACTGAGGAAAGTGAAAAAGCGAGAACGGCCTAGATCTTTCGGTCTTAATGACCCTTTACTTAAGGCAAGATCGTGCCATCACCTTTATTTGTACACAGCATCACGTTTTATATATTTCGTGATCAAGCTATTCATAGTTACTATTAAATATATATAATATATATAATATTTATATAAATAATATATAATATATATATAAATGTGTGACAAATAAATTCTCTAAAATCTTGGAAAATACGGGTGCACCTTTGAACAATATTCAAAATTATGTGAAAATTTCATGGATGATTTGCATCTAAACTAGATTCAAAGCTGTCAAACCTTAATTAGGAAAGTGAGGGAAAAATTATAAATTGAATGCCTACTGGTTTAGTCTTTTCTTCCTCTTCCGTTTCTTCGTTTCGATGATTATTATGAGAGAGAGAGAGAGAGAGAGAGAGAGAGAGAGAGAGAGAGAGAGAGAGAGAGCATATATATTATTTATTATTTTGACAATACAAGACATTAGGTGAATACCTGACTATTCCTACTTTTCTACTTAGTTTTGTTTTACCAATATGAATTTATGCTTTGCGCGTTATTGTGTAGTATCTGTTATTATGTAACCAAAAAATGTTAATACATTGTGTTAATACATTTCTTTCATCATCGCCCTTTGTAATGAAGTTCATTCTAGTTTCAGAATATTACAAAAAGTTGTACATAGACAGAGAGGCAGGTCCATCAATTATGTTTAATTGGTATAATTTCCAGCCTCCACATTTTCATAACTGGTCTAAAATTTTACATGGCCAAAACGCTTATGCATTTTACGGGCAAAGTTTATTATAACATAATTATTACTGTCCTACAAAATACAACGCATACCGTGCGCACAAATTAACTGGTGGTATGTTAATGGCAGGTAACAGTGAAATACATACAGCTTTTCAAAAGGCATATGGTAATATAGACTTGACTTTATGCTTGTAATTTCTCAACACTTATATATTATATATATATATATATATATATATATATATATATATATATATATATATATATATGTATGTATATAGCCGTTTTTTAATCCTATCAGTAACAGTTCCTGTCACTTCGACGCAATAGCATAATGACTTCCCTCACCTATCTAAATTCTATAATAATAAAATCCGAGTGGATCATTCTTGTTTGTCCGCCCCAGGTGGGGGGGGGGGGGTAGGTAAAGGATCAAGAAGGTAGGGGAGGCATGACACATCCACCCTCTTCCTAAACTCCTGTTTGTCCACCCGGGTGGGGACAGGGTAGGTAGGGGGTTAGGAGAGGATGGGAGACATGATGGGCAGCGCCTGGTTCCAGCGCAGCGTGGCGCGCGCCATCAAGCTCATAAGAAATAAATGTCCATACCAAACATAAGGCTGATATAAATGGAGTTGTAAGACTGAGTCTGTGTGTTCAAGCTCACTTCTGGAATACTTATCTCAAACCTACGACATAAAGTAGGCTTCCAGCAACAGCCAACGATCAGAGTTAAAGATCAGACGCAGCTGTTTTAGCTAATTCTGGTTTTAAAGTTTTGCCCGAGAGAAGTAACCAAAGTTATGATACATAAAGCTACCAAACAGTTTTCATAGGTATGTGGGAAGCAAGTATGTTTTTAAGATGCATAAATATCTGTATTAAAAACATAACTGAACTTAAAGATATCATTTGTAAAGTTAGCATAGCATTTTCACTTATTGGAAGCCAGGATGTTTTTCAAATCCAAAAGTATCTATATTAAAAACACAAATAAATATACCTGAATTAATTGTAATTCCTTTTTGCGTTTAATATACATAGATAATATTCAGAAAAGGGAATTTTTTTTTTCTACAGTGTTATAGGTTTTAAATAACAGACATAGCCTCTTGAGAATAACCTAGAATCCACTTCTGTATATCATTAAAATTTTAAGCTGAGCCTTCATGGAGTCAGTTCATGCATGGCAAAGATCAGCGCGCCCTATGGAGCGTGCGAATTGGTTCCGCTTGGAGCACTCGCGGTTGCTTAATTATTGAAGGAGTTTAATCTCTCTCTCTCTCTCTCTCTCTCTCTCTCTCTCTCTCTCTCTCTCTCTCTACAAGAGAACATGTGTTTTTCGTGAGTACCCTCCAACATTATCCATAAAAGTTAGTACGAAAAACACGTTATTATATATATAATACACACACATATATGTATATGTATGTGTGTATGCATAAACATAATATATGTATATATATATATATATATATATATATATATATATATATATATATATGTAGGTAGGTATATGAGCGTTTTCCACTTACAATAGTGAATCCAGGAAAACGCAGCAAAGCAAGTATATCTATGTTAGTTTAACCAGACCACTGAGCTGATTAACAGCTCTCCTAGGGCTGGCCAGAAGGATTAGATATTGTGAACGTGGCTGGGAACTAATGGTTACCTAGAAACGGGACCTACAGCTTATTCTGGAATTCGAACCACATTATATCGAGAAATTAATTTCTAATCACCAGAAACAAATTCCCCTGATTCCACGTTGGCAGAGCCTGGAATAGAACTCTGGACTACCAAATCGGTAGGCGAGCACATAAACCATTCGTCTAACGAGGAACTCAGAAAGATTTAACTCTACTTCTAGCCAAAGGTGGAATTGCTATCCATAAGCTTTTCTACATCCTGCCTGAAACCCACCATAGTCGACTAACGAACGGATACTTAATTTGCTGGTTAGACCATCCATTCACTCTTTCGTTTTTCCTAGATCTATCAAAAAATTAATCAGTATAATATAATAATAATAATAATAATAATAATAATAATAATAATAATAATGAACCAAACAAAAACTTCTTTCAGTTTTCTTCTGAAGATTGAAAAAGAAACCCACAAATTCAATTTGTAACTTGTTTACTTCTAAGTATTTACATTTAGTTTTACTCCACACTCGAGTACTTTCAGGCCCTTCTGTGGCCCATTCTCAAGAGATGTTTGGGATGTTAGCCTGGGTCAAGGCCCAGCAGTCTTCTCTGAGAAGACTGCTGGGCCTTGACCCAGGCTAACATCCCAAACATCTCTTGAGAATGGGCCACAGAAGGGCCTGAAAGTACTCGAGTGTGGAGTAAACTAAATGTAAATACTTAGAAGTAAACTAGTTACAAATTGAATTTGTGGGTTTCTTTTTCAATAATAATAATAATAATAATAATATGAAAATATCACTGGGATTCCTCGAAGCCTTAAGAGGCCTCATGTTGGGTACAGTTTGTCTAAAACTCGATCTTTTACCTAAGGAGAAATTACTTATGTTGTACTTAAAAGTTAGCTAATAAAAGTGAAATCTATATAACAGGCTATATACTCATTGTCTTCCTTAACTACTCGCAGTTAGAGCCAGCAGATAAATTATGCCAGGAAATGCCTAGATGAGAAACTGTGTCCCTACAAACAAGCTAAATAATAATAAACCCTAAAATTACAAATAAACATTCCCAACCCTTCTTTGAACTGGCCGGAGTGTCAACTACATAAGGAAGAGATGCAATTCAAATTACACTCAACATATTCAAAGCAGACCCATCGAGCTCCAGAATAAGTAAAACATTACTCATGGCTGAGTGAGTAGAGAGACTCCAGGATGTGAAAAGAGTCGCGAGCAAATGAGTAAGAAGAGAGAAAACCTCTTCACGATCAAGAACCCTCCAAGACGAGGAACGTGGATGATAAATCAAAGGAGAAGTGTTGGGACTTGGTAGGACATTCCTACGAGTAGGATATGTAATGTCTTGTCATACACAGGGTTTTGGATAACTTTTATTTATTCAACAAATACACACACAACACATACAGACACAAGTACACACATTTCTCTCATTATTTATTTGGATGTAGGCTTAGTAGTGAAAAGCGTTTTCGAATTGTGAAATAATCGAGAAGTTAAGAGGGCACCTTGGTTATTAAAATTACATACGTCAAAGTCGAATGTGACCAGTGAATTCTATATATATATATATATATATATATATATATATATATATATATATATATATATAATATGATATTATATATGTATACGTATATATATGTATGTATACATACAAAAGGGCTTGAATGAAGAGCATCTTTATTTGCGACTAGTTTCGGAGATTTACTTTCCTCCGTCATCGGGCAATCTATAATAGAATATTATTTACAATTAAATTCAATGACGTAATATAAGTTACATCAAAACAAAGCAAAATAAGATAAAATTACA
Source organism: Macrobrachium nipponense (assembly GCF_015104395.2). NCBI lineage: Eukaryota > Metazoa > Arthropoda > Malacostraca > Decapoda > Palaemonidae > Macrobrachium > Macrobrachium nipponense. The sequence goes on from NC_061109.1 coordinate 43,834,357, forward strand.
TAATTACTATAAGTTACATCAAAATTAACAAAGCAAAATAAAATAATATAAAGTTACACAATTACAAGACATAATAACCTAAACTCGCAGCGAAATCTTAAAATATAGAGAAATACACTGTTTGTTGTCAAAGAGAGCAGAAAAAAAATCTCAAAACACAGCAATTCAACAGACCTTTCAAACCTCTGATGTACAGGCGATATGTCGATGACACATTCTTAATCTTTAGATCTAGTAACCACATTTCACTGTTTTTAGAATATTAGAACTAAAGCACATCAATATCGAATCCACTTCAGAAACCGAGGCAGAAGGAAAGCTGGCCTTTCTTAATATAGTAATCAGCCACAGTGAAAACGGGTTAATCACATCTGTTAATAGGAAACCGACTTTCACGGGTTTGACCACCAAAATGTCCTCATTTATTCCTGTTCAGTTCAAGAGAAATTTGATTACGACCTTAACATTGAGGGCTTTTAATATATGTTCAAATTATGTTAATATGAACCTACAGTTTAATTTCATCAAGCAGTGCGTATTTTAGAATGGCTTTAGCAAACTTTCACTTATACGTATACAGGAAAGGAGCTTCAAAAATTATTACTTCCAAAACCTACAACTGTCACTGTCAACAGAGCAGTTATGTATTTTCCCATCACGTTTCTTGGAAATAGGTCCTTTAATGTTAAAAAAAGATTAACCAAACTTTTGCATCAATTCTACCCACAAGTAAACATTCGAGTAATATTTAAGCCTAATTCTACATTACAAAAATTCTTCAGGTTCAAGGATGTGATACCAACTGAACTGCAGTCAGCTATTGTGTATACGTGTCATTGCTGTAGTGCAATGTACATTGGAAAATCTAAACGGCATTTCAGGGTTAACATCTCGGAAGAGCTTGTTAGGACAAATAGGCTATTAAGCAAACCACCATTTAGTGCTATTCGTCAACACTCTGAAGAATATGACCATCCTATCAATGTAGATTCGTTTTCAGTCCTTACTTGCAGAACCAACGCAATGGAGCTCGGAGTGGTTAAGTCTCTATATACCCTAAGAGATAAACCCTCTCTTTGTAATAAGGAAAGGTCTGTTGAATTGCTGTGTTTTTAGATTTTTTTTCTGCTCTCTTTTTTTTCTGCTCTCTTTGACAACAAACAGTGTATTTCTCTATATTTCAAGATTTTGCTGCGAGTTTAGGTTATTATGTCTTGTAATTGTGTAATTTTATATTATTTTATTTTGCTTTGTTAATCTTAATGTAACTTATAGTAATTATGTAATTTTATCTTATTTTGATTTGTTTTTAATGTAACTTATATTTTACGTCATTGATTTTAATTGTAAATAATATTCCATTACAGATTGCCCGATGACGGAGGAAAGTAAATCTCCGAAACTAGTCGCAAATAAAGATGCTCTTCATTTAAGACCTGGTTTTAATATTTATTATTCGTCTCCGATTTCCACGGAACTCTTCATATTGCTGATAGATATAGAATTTATATAAATATATATATATATCTATATTATTAGTATGTTTGTGGTGCTGTTTCGGTGGTGTGTGTGGTGTGGTGTGTGCGTGTGGGTAGGGTGTGTTTGTGGTGTGTTAAAACATAAATAACATAAATAATTATATATATATATATAATATATATTATATATAGATATATATTATTATATTTATTATTATCTAACATATACTATATAGTATATATATATATATATATATATATAAATATATATATATATATAAAATACATCGGACGCCGTTCTACCTAAAACACAAACCACCAAAAGGGCAAGGAAGGAACGAAGGAGTAAATGGACTTCTTAATTGATGACAGACCCTTCTTCTCTTAATGTAGGTGAGCTGGATTCGGGAAGGAAGGTCAAAGGAAAGCAGAAATAATCCACCTCCGAAAAGGGGGAAGTATAAATGTGAAGACCGACTTGTAAGTAGGAAGAGGGTGTTTGGGGAAGGAGCAGTAAGCAATCAAGACGCTCAAGATATCAACGTGCTAAGTAATATCTTAAAATTGATGTACGAACAACCTCCGGGTTATTATAATGGTTCCAACTGGTTTAGGTAAGGATTCCCTAGTCGAAACAACACAAGCCCCGCCCCTTTTTCAATGATTGCAAACAATTTGACAGAGCAAAGATAACTCTCTCTCTCTCTCTCTCTCTCTCTCCGCAACTCCAGCAGCAACCCACAACACCTCATTAACAACCAGGCATCTACTTCACCTCTTACACATCTGCATTCTGGGTTTTCAAGGGGACATTCCCTTCCTGGCCTAATTGAGACAGAGAGCGTCGATCAGATTTAGCCATGATTGAAAACTGCACCACCAAAATCGCCAAATCAGCGGAGACGGCCGATTTCGTTACGGCTTTGATACCGCACAGTAATTACCTCAGCGAAAAATTAACATAATTCAATAACACCCAATTAACTTTTCGCTTCATTTGCGCGCCGCTGCTTATAATACACTGATGACCGTGATAGACTATCGGACACTAATGTACCATTTGACACGTATCACATTATGTGAACATTAATCAAGTGGAAGCATGCATTTACATACATACACCACAGACACACACACACATATACACACACGCACACACACACATTATATATATATATATATATATATATATATATATATATATATATATATATATATATGTATACATATATTGTCCTTTTCAAAGCTTAGGAAAGGACGAAAAGTCGAAAGGCCTTGCAGCAGTTACTCCATTGTTTCACTTTCTTTCGTGGATTTTGCCATTAAACATATATATACATAATTATATATATATATATATATATATATATATATATATATATGTAATATACATATATGTATTCAGCTACCTCCGATTTCTCCTTTAACGAATTTCTGCAAAACTCCTTTTAAAAAATCTTTCCTTGCCAATACCAAGCAAAAGTATATCACTCACAGGACGTTAGGATCCGGGAATTCTAAAACGAAAAAGAAAAAAAATAAATAAAATATCGACCAGAAATCCTATAACGTAACTACTGACCTAATAGCGTCCCAGTACCAGAATACAGAATGGAATGGTGCTATTGGAAATGCATTTTTTGATCGTGAAGTCGAGGGTTACTATTTACACTTAAAAAAAATTAAACTTTACTTCACCGTTATTTAAGTAACATCGTGTTATGGAATCTTTATAATTCCCTTCTGATGGAATACATGGAAGGAATATACAATTTAGGCCAAAGGCCAAATGCTGGGACCTAAAAGATCATTCAGCACTGAAAGGGAAATTGAGAGCAGAAAGATTTTAAAGGAATAACAGGATTTTATTGATTTATATAGATTTTTGGCATTATGCCAAGCACTGGAGCAGCTAAGGCTATTCAGCGCTGAAACGGAAATTGACAGTAAAAGGTCTGAAAGGTGTAACAGAAAGAAAACCTCGCAGTTGAACTATGAAACAATTATTAGGAGAGGGTGGACATTAAGATGGAAGAAAGACAATATGAACGGAGGTACAGTAAAAGGAATGAAAGTAGTTGCAGCTAGGGGCCGAAGGGACGTTGCAAAGAACCTTAAGTAATGCTTACATTGCACCGAATGAGGTGCACTGACGGCACTAACCCCCTACAGAGGATGGGGGGGGGGGGGGGATGACAGGAGAAAAACCTAGCAGTTGTACTATGAAACAATAATTTTTAGGAGAGGATGGGCAGTTGCAGCAGGGGGTTCGAAGGGACACTGCGAAGAACCTAAAATAATGCCTACAGTGCACCGCGTGAACTGCAATGACGGCACCAGCAACCTGAGGAGGGCCTTTCTGATGATATTGGATATTCTGTGAATTAAATTTTTAAATCGACACTGAGTAGTCTGTACCAAACTTACGATGATCGTCACTATTATTATTCATAAAAACTCATGATAATAAGACTCACTAACACATGAAGAAATCGACGGTGGTTTAAATGTAAATATTAATATATATATGTATATATATATTTATATATATATATATATATATAATTCGTCGTGTCTATATATATATATATATATATTATAATATATATAATATATATACTATATATATATTATAATATTATAAATATATATATATACAGGTTCTCGTTTATATATGTAACATATCTTTAAATTTCCACCATTGTAGATTTCTTCTTCTCCATTATTATTATTATTATTATTATTATTATTATTATTATTATTATTATTATTATTATTATTATTATTATCATGATTGTTATTATTATTATTATTATTATTATTATTGCAGCACGACTTTTCTAAAATGAAAATTTTACGGTAAACATCCTTTCGAGAAACGCGCCCTCGTGATAGATCCATTATTATTATTATTATTATTATTATTATTATAGCATCTATTTCCAGAAAACAATAAAGATTTTCTATGAATATTATTTCGAAAACGCTCTCGCTACAGGCCCCATCTCGCGACTTACGGAAAATCCCCGAGACGAAACGAATCAAACAGTATTTCATTCCGAAACTTAAACTTTCCGACGGAGCCATTTTGCGTTCTTTCCGCTCCGTTCATTCTCGTTCGCCGCTTCCTTTTATGGTCAATCGACAAAAGCCGATTACTCATTCTCCGTCCTGTTTGTCGTTTCGGGACCTTCAGAAGACTTCCTTCTTGTGATGCGGAAGTAGCTAAGGCGTCTGTGATGATGAAAGTCGAGATGTATACGTATATTTATACATGTCTGTGTTTGTGAATAGTATACGTATGTATATATGTATAACTGAATCACGAAAATATGGAACGTAATGAATATATAAATAAAGACAAAATCCACGAAGGAAAGAGAAGCGATGGAGTTCTTCGACTTTAAGGTCCTTTACTAACAAAAGGACAATAAGTCGAAAGGCCTAGCAGAACTGCATCGTTCCTCTTTCATTCGTGGATTTTGTATTTATTTATGTATGCATGTATATATGTATGCATATATATATGTGTGTATATATATATATATATATATATGTGGTGTGTGTGTGTGTGGTGTGTGTGTGTGATTATCTATGTATATATAAACTTCGAAAGATATATATATATATATATATATATATATATATATATATATATATATATATACACGTATATAAATGTGTGTGTGTGTGTATGTATATATGTATATATTATATAGTAAATATAAACTTCGAAAGGCTGTTAATGATATATTATATACACTGTGTGTGTCTATATATAATATATATATATATATATATATATATATATAATATATATATATTACATATATATATATCATATATATTATATAATATATATATATATATATATAAATATAAAATATAACATATAAATGTGTGTATCTGTGTGTGTAGAATCTACTGGAATTTTTTTTACCAGATACCTATGTAAATGTAGTAGCCACAGTGCCCTCTTAACTTCTCAAATTCTTTGCTCTTTTTTGGATACGCTTGTCACTACAAAGCGTCGAGATCCAACTTCAAAGAAATATGAAACATCCTTACGAAGTTTATTCCAGTTTTTATCTTAGATATTACTAAAACGATGAGACTTATTCATGTAAGTCATATTTTAATTTTTATTTTTATTTTACAGACCTGTTCCTTGCAGAGTAACTAACTATTCTCTGTTTTTTTCCATCTGTCCATCCGCCTGTGGTGTTTGTGCATGGTAACACTGCGTCCCGGGCTTTAAATAATATCCTATTTCGAATATAAACGGTGTAATTCGCTTACAGTAAATTATTAAAACACTTTTCAGTTGCAAATGTAAACCCAGATATAATTTTATTTACCTAAAACTTACACACAGCGTAACTATTTAAAGCCCGGGACGCAGTGTTACCATGGGAAAATAACACAAGCGGATGGACAGATGGAAAAAACAGAGTATAGTGATCTTAATTTCGGCCGGCATATTCCATAAATTTTAAGTGTCACTGGGATGTATAAAAAAAATAAGTTTGGACACGGGAATCCTGATTACCTCTGTTTTCATCTTACACACATACACACTCTCTCTCTCTCTCTCTCTCTCTCTCTCTCTCTCTCAACCTGTCAATTAATTACTTATATCAGAACAAAAAAGACAAGTAACAAGTAGAATTACTCAGAAATTCCATAAGAAACGCCTAATCGACTGCTGAATTAAATGAAACATTTTTTTTATAAATAAAAAATATGTTTTAAACCGTTTGAAACCTCTGTTATCGTTGTTTGGTTTGTGTCGTGTTTATGTAAATGAACGAAAGTTTGGATAAACTGTGTGTTGATATGTTAGCACGCGAACAGCTTGGATTGACGTAACATGAAAGCTTGCGCGCACAAACACACACACACAAGTTTAAAGAGAGCAAGACTGAAGTCTATCCTTAGAAGGGGGTTAAAACGAAAATAGTGAAAACGAAGAGTCCTATAAATTTAAACTAAAATAAAATTACAAACTATAACATTTCAAGCACCTACAGGGAAAGACAGACTATATCAGACCACAGCTGTTGCCATCATTTGAAAGTCTGTTGCAACAGTTGCAACTAGGGATATTCTTCCGTTGCTAGTTCCGAAACCACGGATATAAATGACGAAGCATCAGGGGAAGTTGCAAAATTTTATGTACTGTTTTAGAGGGAAGATAGAAAATTCGTCAACTACTAATCTCAATTGGCAACTCACTAATATTATTGTGCTGAAGTTCGACTATGAATTCATGCTCGGCGTCCCTGTTGGGCTTATTAGTTCCTAACTGAGTCAGTAACAATTCACAAAACTTTATCAAAACTGGGTTTGTTCAGTCAAGGCGGTGACCTCTCAGTTTGATCTTTTCATTATGATTACAACGGTAGGTATTCGAAGATGATGATGCTCACAATCTTCAGACTATTATTTTACATACATAAAACTAACAAACAGTAAACTAATATGAAGCACCATGATGGGTCTTGATTATAAAATAAGGATGTCTCGACTGCAATAGTAATTATTGGACTGTAGGCCAGAAGCGATCCACAAAACTACCGAACATGAACCAAAAGCACCACAGCTCAGCTATACTATGCCTCTCATTTTAAAATGTGAAACATGACACCTGTTCGATTATGGTGCATTTCAGTAGACAACACGCTGGCCATCTTTGTATCATCTGACTGCTGAATTAAGCATGAATCCAGTGTGACAGGCGCTTCCGCTTCTCAACATCATATTAAGCTAAGATATGAAAACTATATATACCTTTTCGATTATTACATTCTCGCCCTATTCTTTCTACTTGATCGAGCCACTTCACCTCGTAACTCACATTTATAGTCATTATCTATACAATTGGTTACTGCTGAAGGAAAGATGCATCCCTAGTCGATAAGCATTTCTCGCCTCTACGAGTCAGCGTGAATAAGGCTTTACCTTCGAGACAGCAAATGGTTATTGCGTCTAGGTCAGAATTGTGGTCGGTGCGAATGCATATCAATTGATGGGGCAAGTAATTCTAACGTAGATTGAAGCTGCATAGAGCAATAAAACATTTAGGAGGCAATGGACGAGAGTCTGAGGAGCAATTCTGCAAGAGTTAGAGGTTATGCCTAAATAAGTATCAGCGAAAAGAAAAATATAAAGTGTGAAGGCGAAACAGCTGCCAGCAGTGAATTACACACACACACACACACACACACACATATATATATACACACCGGAGCTTCTTGGCGCGCACTACGCACACTGGAACACGGTGCTGCTGTCTCCCCTACAATCCCGATCCCCTACCTACCCCGCCTGACCCGGGCCGGACAAACAAGTTTGCAGCAGGAGGACGGATGTCTCCCTAACCCTCCCGTTCCCCTACCTACCCCGCTACCACCCGGGCCGGACAAACCGGTTAGAAGGGGATTGTTCATTGTGTCATGTCTCCCCTATTGGCACCCGGGGTAGAAAAAACAGGAAAAATCCACTCGTGCATATATATATATATATATATATATATATATATATATATATATATATCTATATATATATATATATATATATATACAGATGGAGAGAGAGAGAGAGAGAGAGACATACAAATATGAGACTTGAAAAGCAGTATATATTCCAAAGGATGAAGACCCAGTAGAGAGAATAATTCATACCATGCCTTCATATTTGAACACTGAGACTGAAACAATAAAAATAAGTAGTATTTAAAAAATCCCAAGAGAAATTGATCGATGTCATTATTATCATCATAAAAAAACAGGATACTGAGAAAAGAAAAAGAAAATAAAATAATGCGCCAAAAAGACTACTTAAATGACTGAATTTATCGTCACCGCAGCAGAGATTGGCTCCAGCGGCCTTCTTGAAAGGAGCCAATCATATTCACTTTCTCATAGAGAGAATTTCTTCCTATCAGAGGAATAAGGAAAGCCTTTCCCTCTTCCTTTATACCTTCGCCTTTTTTACTTTTGGTTTCGTATATTTTGCGCACACCAAGATAACACAGACTATATTTCTTTCAATGTTCTGAAGTTACAGTTTAAAAAAAATAAATTCGTATGCTAATCTAAAATTATGAGGTTAAACAAATAAAGAACCCATTAATTTGAAGATAGAAAAACAAATACAGAACTCATAAATATAGATGGAAGAATGAGGATAAATTCATGGCGCATTATAAATGTGTAAGTACGTACAGAGTATAACCGCGTATTTTCTCAGTATCAGCAACATCGAAATCTGCTTATTACCACACGCACACATTCTCTCTCTCTCTCTCTCTCTCTCTCTCTCTCGCTCTCTCTCTCTCTCTCTCTGTATATATAGTATATATATATATATATATATATATATATATATATATATATATATATATATATACATATAATTACATATATATATATATATATATATATATATATATATATATATATTCATATACATATGTGTGCGTGTGTATACATACGTACATGTTATATAAAGATTAAAATCAGCTATCAAGACTCCCAACTTTATCATAACCTCATCTTCAGGAAAATGTACGGTATTAAAACTGTTCAGTACCCCTTTTTCATATCATCTATAGAGTAATCATAAAAAAAAATTATATAAATTGGATTAGGACTGCTTGTATACTTTAAGAGATTAGAAACAACAAAATCCCATTTTAAACCTGGACATCAAATATAATAATTAAAAAAATATCAGAGTTCTGTTTCATATACAAACGGATTCGTGAAAGAAACGTAAGTCAAACTCTGTTGTAAATTCATTCATCTACAACATATCTTCCAAAGGCTAGGAGCATTCTTTATCATGTTTATCAATTTCTATTTTTTTTTTATTTGTTTATATATATTTTGTTTTTGCCTATTGCTTTATCATTAATTCTGCTATCATTCTAATCTATTGGTTGGAAACCTAGTTCAATATGTATCTTTATTTACTAAAAGACGTGAAATATGCAAGTGGAAATATATATATATATATACTATATATATATATATATATATATATATATATATATATATATATAGAGAGAGAGAGAGAGAGAGAGAGAGAGAGAGAGAGAGAGAGAGAGAGAGAGAGACGATATGACAAATAAATTCCGTCCTTTACTCTTTGTATTGACAAAACTAGCTTTACAGAATCTTATACAATTTCGACTTTAAATGCAAGAGACCCATCGGTTTTTGCATTTAATAACACAAAGAGATTAGCATATACGCATTACGTTGAATAAACAACGACAGATACGAACACTGCTCTGGAGCAGAGCACAAAGTTTATGGAGTCGGAAGCAGTTCTTTGTATCAAACTTCCTTCGTACAAAGTGGAAGCCATTGTCAGATCATTTCTCAGGACTGACAGTGAAAGGATTTGGCACTTCTTGGCCAAATGGAACTACATTTTTCCTGCGGACGCTAACTGGGATTTTTTTTCTCTCTCTTTTCTTTTCTGTCTTCCAGATGGTCGATCAGCAATTATCACTTCTTGGAGGATTTCCGTTTGGTAATTATCACACGGAAATTCTAAGATTTGTGCGAGTGTTAAGAAGAGTTCGCATCTACTTTTCACTAATTGATAAATATTCTAAGTTCATTCTCATATCTATTAAAGTTCATAGTGTTTTCTTTTTCATATTTAATTAATTCTCCAGTTTTAATGTACATTATAAAAGCAACGATCGATACACAGAAAACTACGACAAATAATTCAATAACATAAAACAAAATAAATTACAATAAAAAAAAATAATATAACTGACTAGATTTTCGGCAAGCATTCGTAAAATAAATTCAAGAAAACCCAAATTGTGATTTATTGCACAACGGAAATTTAACATTTAACCTTTATCAATGTTAAGAATTTGTCCATTATCCCAAAGACCAACTTCAAATGAATTAAAAATAAGGAATTTCCCGTTCGGCGAATTCATTCTATACATACGGATCTTGGAATTCGTTAATAAGAAACACAGAATCAAAGAGTTTCGGAGAACAAAAGCAGTTTCGAGATATACATATGCACCTGGACGTTCACACGAAGTCTCTTCTCTCCTCAAGTGATGTGCAATCCTCATATCAGCAATGTATCTTCTTTTGAATATGAAACGGCACTGCTGCCCTAATCAAGAAGATCCCATCGAGTCTCCCATGAACAAATTGCTATTATGCTTCTTTCTTTGGTTCCCTCCAGCATCATGAACGCCAACCTGCAGGCAGTCCTATCAACTCAAACGTCCAATTGTTATTGTGACCCCAGCCACAGTCAATTCGTATTCATATCAAGAAATATTGTGAACAATTTCGTGCTAGATATATGAATGCACGGACTCACAGACGAACTGGTGGAGAGCCGAGTTACCAGAAAAATTCTACAGATCAGTGGAAGTGATCTGCCTCTCCAAAGGCTCAACAGAAAAAGGAAAAATATAGCATATATGCCCAGTTCCACTTGGTCACATTAGACAGCAGCATTTATTTAGCTGAAGAGCATTTGAAGCATTCATTCTAATATATATCTGACAAGCATATTGCCCCGTATATAACGACAGCATACAGAAATCTCTCACTACTTAAAAATTTGGTCTGAAAAATCCCGAAAACGCCGAATTGTTTCAACCTCAAGGGAAAAAAAAGTAAAAAGTATCTTCGGTGCAATCGAGTTTTCTGTACAGCGTACAATGCTGTATAAAACCATCAACTAACACGAGTTGCTCACCAGATGCAGCAGACTGAGGGTACGTCCCATCCCATGGCTCCAGAAAGTGCTACTAGATGCAAGATCAATGGCTAACTTAAACCTTCAATAAATACTGCTGGGGGTAGAGGGTTGCAATTCGGTATGTTTCATGACTGAAGGGTGGATGAGCAAAATACCAATTTGCATCCTAACCTCAGTAGTTTTTTTTTAGAACTAAGGGCGGACGGGCGGATGGACAAAGCCGGCAAAGTAGTTTTCTTTAGTCGAAAAGGAAAAGGACTGAGGGATAATATTTCAGGGATCAATCACATATCAAGTTGGTAATAAGAAAGAACAGTTCCATTTGTTAGAGTACCCAACCCCGCTGACTGATAATGCATCCAGCTTAATCGCTGATTTATGCAGTCTAATAAACATTGCATTAATCAAATTTGTGAATTATTCACTCTACGAATTTGATTAATTTCCCCATTAATCAAATGAGAGCAATTTTAACTTGAGATTACATAAATTAATTTACCCGATGGCTTTTAGCAAACCCACACTATTTACCCTAAAACGTTAAGCGCTAAATTGCTCATTTTCGATAATGAATAGATGATAATAATATTGTATTGTATTCATTGCTACAGTAATTTCTTGGACTGATTGTCTTCTCTTGTTGAAAGGTATCGTAAAGAAGTTGGTATCGTGAGTCATGAGACCAAGATGAAACTGAGTTACAATTCTTAACAATATCTGTACTATTATTATTATTATTTTGGTAGAAGACCCTCTTTTAGGCAAATGCTGTTAAAAAGAATGGCAGAATTAAGAGAGTTGATTTTATATACTGTTTTTTCTATTTTCCTTACAATTCGCTTCTCAGGCTCAGCGATGTTTCTGAGTAACTGGCCAATATTCATATTGAGAATTTTCAAAAAATTTTAAATGCTAAAGGTAATCATTTATTAGAACAGGATATCAGGTCCAGGTCAAGCAGGGGCCGTCGTCAGTGCCGGTATTATTCCGTAGGCGCTGTTCAGTTCAGGCCGGGGTCGTCTTTGGTTTTAAGGGCTGGTATTGGTGCTGGTATAGTTAGTATAGCTGGTATCACGTGACGTTTCGACCTTCTCGCAGGTCATCTTCGGACGAGTCGGTTGAAGAGACTGTAGCAAGGAAGTTGTTGTTGTTGTATTAAGCCAACACTTCTTGTTGGCACGGGCCTTTCCCTTGTTCGGCCCGTAGGTGATCTGAAAAGATTCATTAGGTACATGGTTAGTTCTATGAAATTAGAAATATTTTTAGTTGTAGAGATAGGAGTGAACAGGGGAAGGATGATGGTGTCAGTAAGAGAGGGCCATCGGGCAAGGAAGGTTTGCGCTTTGCGGGGCGGTATTTATAGCGGCTCGGACCTAGAGTTGCATTCTCATTGGTCGGGCCGGTCTTGGGCGAAGTCGAGGATCTCGCCTCGAAGGTCTCGGGGATTCTCTCGTGCGAGCGCCACAGTAGTGTGCCTGGGGATGAACGTCAGGAATTCCGTCTGTAGCAGGGATCCTATCATCCTGTGGGGGCTCCTGATAAATATGGCATTGTCGGGGGGTCGTTCGCTGCTCTCCGGGCGGCGGTGGGAATGAGAAACGTTTCTAGAGTGATGCTTAAATTTAGTTTCTCCTTACCTATATGGAGGGCTTCTAGGAGGCGCAGACGTCGGGGATCCGTTGTCTGATCTATTATTTCGATATTAGGGATAATATCATTTCTTTTTATCCGTTTGTTATGAGCAGTCCTGGCTATACTAGCTATACCAGCATCAATACCGGCCCTTAAAACCAAAGACGACCCCGGCCCGAACTGAACTACGCCTACGGAACAATACCGGCACTGACGACGACCCCTGCTTGACCTGGACATGATATCCTGTTCTAATAGAAGATTACCTTCAGCATTTAAAATTTTTTAAAAATTCCCAATATGAATATTGCCCAGTTACTCAGAAACATCGCTGAGCCTGAGAAGCGAATTGTAAGGAAAATAGAAAAAACAATATATAAAATCAACTCGCTTAATTCTGGCATCCTTTTTAGCAGTATTATTATTATTATTATTATTTTTATTATTATTATTATTATTATTATTATTATTATTATTATTATTATCATATAGTTGTTCCCGTTGTTGTAGTAGAAAAAACTTGAAAATTCAATGACAAGATAAATCTTTACAAAACATCCACATGACCGCTTGCACACACACAACATAATATATATATACATTTACTATATATATATATATATATATATATATATATATATATATATATATATATATATATAAATATATATATATATAATATATATATATATATATATATATATATATATATATATATATATATATATATATATATATAATGATATAGTGAAAGTGGTGAAGCATGCATGCTCATATACCTTGCAACAGCACTCTCCGATAGGTACGTGCGCGTATTTTTAGAACTCCACAGAGCTGGGGGACGCCTTGGTTCCTGCATATTGATCTACATTAGCGTGATGTCACAAGAAGACTTACCCCAATAGCTCACCGCGTCTCAGTATTTGAACTCTACTCATACATTAACCCCTGCCATTTCCAGGAAGTGCAGCGCCAGGTCAAAAATCCAAGAAAAGGTCTGATCCCGAAGACTTTTTGACATTCGTGATTTTTGGACATTTTTTGCAGAGGCGCATTTTTCGTCATAAAAGCTTGCTTCCCTAAGGGCTTCGGATTTATTTTTAGATCCTCAGGGAGGACGTTTCTCTCTCTCTCTCTCTCTCTCTCTCTCTCTCTCCCCGAGTCCTTTGTTCATTCACGTGATTACTCTTTTGCTCTTCCCAGAGCCAGTGAGTAACCTCTACTACCATGATAAACCGACGGCTCCCTCCTCCCCTCCCTCTCTCTCTCAAGTACTCTTTACTTTCGTGACTTATCTCTCCCTCTCTTACTCTCTACGCCGTGCGTATACGATATCATTCCATATTAACTATTCGTTATATAGAATAAGGCGTTTATAAATACTAACGGGAGTTCGACAGTAATTACTTGAGATTATAGTTAATTGCGGTTAAAACAGAATTCTGATATATATATATATATATATATATATATATATATATATATATATATATATATATATATATACATATATATATCAAGGATCAAATGGAACTCAGAATAAGAGATGCAAATGAAGAGATGCGGCGTCTGAAATGAATGTACCCTGTTTCTCAGTTCTGGTTGTGAAGGACAAAAGCGAAGCAGAGCTGACTGATGCGACAGCAGACTGGCTTGCTGTAAATTTAGGAATGCGGTGATACAGTGGCCAAATAAATTTTTAAGCCACAGACATAATTTCGGAAGGTAAAGATCCGCGATTCCTGCAAAGCTACATAGAAATACTCTCCAGCTTTACAGGCGAACTGACTACAAACTTTTATATTGGGCGTCACAACTAGAATCAAGAGTAGCTTGAGAAGCGAAAACCAATGGTAGAAAAAAAAGGAGAGGTTGGTGGAAAGGCTTCCAGTAATTGTCTGGTGAAAGGTGAAAGACGAGTCTATCAGCGGATGGTATTCAAGGGCGGAGCTAATGCCATTGGCCAAAATGTCCGCCCTCACGTCACCAGGAGCAATAGCAAATCCAGGGATTACTTTGCACAACTCAATACCAAGGACTGGAGGTCATTTACGTGTTTGTCAAATGCACATAACGAAACAGGGGATAGCAAAGAAGTTTCTCCAATAACAGAAACAGGGGTCAGCTTAGAGGCAGTAAAGCTGAATTGGGGTACAACAAAAAAATCGTCAATTAATTACCCCGAACGAAATAAAAGTTAAAATCTATAAACGTGATAAAAAGTGTATGAGGAAGTAGCTTCCACACGTATTACTTTTCCCTGATAGAATTTCAAATTTAGTGACGCGTTTCATAAATCAATCATTTTACAGATATCGACAACCCTGCATCAGTGCTCACATTTTGCATTAAATTATTTAACTTTTCCGCTACAAAGGTTTACTGTTTGATAATGGCAGCCAGCGCCTGAGTGGCGTGATCGGCATGGTCTTGGCCTGCCACCTCTGTGGCCTCAAGTTCGATTCTCGGGCATTCCACTGAGGTGTGAGATATGTGTATTTCTGGTGATAGAAGTTCACTCTCGACGTGGTTCGGAAGTCACGTAAAGCCGTTGGTCTTGTTACTGAATAACCACTGGTTCCATGCAACGTAAAAACACCATACAAACAAACCTAATGGTAACAATGGAGAATCTAGGGGTTATTTCTCTACTGATAAATCCTAGCTGTCACAACTAGCTCTAAGGCAATAAAACTAACATGATCTTTTTGGATTTCCTCTCTCTCTCTCTCTCTCTCTCTCTCTCTCTCTCTCTGAGCATATGGGTGTGTATATGTGTATGTGAAGGGCTTGTGACATAGATAACCAAAAGGTAAAATGAATTACCAAAAGGACTGAGTGAACCGATATACGATTTCATCAAATTTTCCAATAAATTTTTAAGAAAAAAAACTTATGTTAATCGACAACATTCTATAAAATACCGAAATTAGTTATACTTGTATCGCACGAACCTTGGGAAAATAAAAGACGTGATTAATACATTCGTGAAGTTATGTCAAATAAAAGTCTTAGTCCCGCATTTTTATTTTAACGGTATTGGACAAAAAAAAAAAAAATGGAGCGATGGAATTCTGAGAATATAACGTTATTAACCAATAGCAGGTCTATTAATCAGTAACAAGATTAACGACGTGCGCTTCGTAAGTCTTTAGTTAAAAAAGGGCCATTTTAAAAGTTTTAATTAAGAGGACTAAGGTAATTGCCTTTCAAGACTTGATGCATGGCCACTTACCCCATGGACGAAAATCCTGGGAAGGAACAAAATTCGCTCTGGCGATCCAATGATAACGAAAAGACGTTGGATTCTTACAGGATCTTTCACAAACATATTCCATCACTGCAATAAGAAATAAATGAATATATAAATACATACATGAATAAATAAAAAAATAACTAATTAACTAATTGAATAAAGCATTAAATGATCAGCTCACACATATGGACACATTACTGAAAACAATAACAAGGAGTGAGTGAGTGCTAAAATCTACGGTCAAATAGGGCGTTGTTTCACCAGCAAAAATTATCATTCGAATAAATAAATGATAAACATCCTATCATGAAATTGCTACAGCTTTACCTAAACGCGAAACACCTTTTTCAGACAACTTTCAGTTTTCCTAACCCCCAACAAGAACAAAAACAACAACAGCAACAACAACAACAACAACAACAAAGTAGTTAGTAGGCTTACTCCCCGAGTAAGCGAAAAGAGGGGAAAATGTGTTATCATACGAATATATATGGAATCTTGATAAACCGAAATAGCCCACTGAAGCAATTACAGTGAAGATTAATTAACAGCCTTACATTTCCTTTCTTTACTTGACTTTACCAATTCTTGGTAACTACTTAAAATTACAGGTAGAAATGAGTAATGTATACAAAGTTATATAAATATGTATAAATATATAAATATATATATATATATATATATATCTTATACTATTAATAATATATCTATATCTATATAATTGATATATATAATCTATATATATAATATGATATAAGTGTGTGTGTACGTGTGTATGCGTGTGTATATGTATGTGTATATATATATATATATATATATATATATATATATATATATATATATATATATATATATATATATATATACGCACACACACATATATAGTATATATATATATATATATATATATATATATATATATATATATATACATATATATATATATATATATATATATATATATATATATTCATAATGTATGTATATATATATATATATATATATATTATATATATATATATATATATATATATATATATATATATATATATATATATATATATATATATATATATATACATATATATTTATATATATTTATATATGTACACTATAGTATGTGCCCCACAGTACAAGCCGTCAATAAAAAAAAATAGCCAGAACACCGGAGCTGAATGTTAGCGATGTCTGGTGCTGAAAATAAACCGATCAACTTGAGCCCAGGCACGGGCGTTGTTTCAACGCACTTGAAATATGACCGCGGAAAACACGGTTTCAAGTTGCCTTGTCCATGTTTTTGGCGTTTAATTAATGGTGGGGAAAATGATGGCGTATGAGAAGGGGCTAACTATCACCTCCTTTACGTAATTAACCGATGTTTTGTGTTTTCTTTTCTTTTTCGTTTTTTTCTTATTTTGGGTAACTGATATGAATTCATTAGAGAACATAAATATATTTTGTGAAAACAATGATTTGAACTATTAAGATGAAAGGTGACAAAATGTTGACAGAAAGGTATAGATACAGAGAATACTGTATGTTTCCAGACTTGTATTTTATGTATTTTTTTTTTCTACCTTAGCATGAACATTTTAAGAAAAAAATTTAAGAAGAAAAATGAAAAAAAGAACCACCTAAGACTAAAGCATTTTTCAGTATAATGCATATCGAACATGACAATAAAAAAGCAATGGAAATGAAGGCACAGTTACTACGTCTCAACATTCCTAAGTTGCTGCAAAAAACAGAAAAAAAAATCCATCTAGAAAATAAACATAAGACGAGAAAAACACACATATTTCAGAGAATATTCTATTCAAGTGTCCTATGTTTCTTTTGAGCGTAATAGAAGCAAATCACACCTAAAATAGAAGGAAACTCAACTATCAAATAAAAACTTTCAGCGATTCCTCCCACGAGGAGAAACACAAGGATAACCTACTTGCATAAATGAACAACATTGCACGCCCACTAGAACAAGGCCCATGTAATGGGCATGACCACCGAGGTGTCACATGGGAATGAACACTGCAAGAAGTTGCAGAATGAACACTAGAAGCAGTGGCTGAATGAACAATGCAAGCAGTGGCAGAATGATTACTAGAAACAGTGGCGGAATGAAACACGCAGGCAGTGACAGAATGAACACTGCAAGTGGCTGAATGAACAATGCAAGCAGTGGCAGAATGTACATTAGAAGCACTGCCAGAATGAACACTGCAAGCAGTGGCAGAATGAACACTGTAAGCAGTGGCAGAATGAACACTGTAAGCAGTGGCAGAATGATCATTAGAAGCAATTGCAGGATGAACACTGCAAGCAGTGGCAGAATGAACACTACAAGCAGTGGCAGAATGAACACTAGAAGCAGTTGCAGAATGAACATTGCAAGCAATGGCAGAATGAACACTACAAGCAGTGGCAGAATGAACATTAGAACGCAGTTGCAGAATGAACATTGCAAGCAGTGGCAGAATGAACACTACAAGCAGTGGCAGAATGAACACTGCAAGCAGTGGCAGAATGAACACTACAAGCAGTTGCAGAATGAACACTAGAAGCAGTGGCTGAATGAACATTGCAAGCAGTGGCAGAATGAACACTAGAAACAGTGGCAGAATGAACACTGCAAGCAGTGGCAGAATGAACACTGCAAGTGGCTGAATGAACAATGCAAGCAGTGGCAGAATGTACATTAGAAGCACTGCCAGAATGAACACTGCAAGCAGTGGCAGAATGAACACTGTAAGCAGTGGCAGAATGAACACTGTAAGCAGTGGCAGAATGATCATTAGAAGCAATTGCAGGATGAACATTGCAAGCAGTGGCAGAATGAACACTACAAGCAGTGGCAGAATGAACACTAGAAGCAGTTGCAGAATGAACACTGCGAGCAGTGGCAGAATGAACACTGCAAGCAGTGGCAGAATGAACACTAGAAGCAGTTGCAGAATGAACATTGCAAGCAGTGGCAGAATGAACACTACAAGCAGTGGCAGAATGAACACTAGAAGCAGTTGCAGAATGAACATTGCAAGCAGTGGCAGAATGAACACTACAAGCAGTGGCAGAATGAACACTAGAAGCAGTTGCAGAATGAACATTGCAAGCAGTGGCAGAATGAACACTACAAGCAGTGGAAGAATGAACATTGCAAGCAGTGGCAGAATGAACACTACAAGCAGTGGAAGAATGAACATTGCAAGCAGTGGCAGAATGAACATTGCAAGCAGTGGCAGAATGAACACTGTAAGCAGTTGCAGAATGAACATTGCAAGCAGTGGCAGAATGAACACTGCAAGCAGTGGCTGAATGAACATTGCAAGCAGTGGCTGAATGAACATTGCAAGCAGTGGCAGAATGAACACTGCAAGCAGTGGAAGATTGAACATTGCAAGCAGTGGCAGAATGAACACTGCAAGCAGTGGCAGAATGAACACTGCAAGCAGTGGCAGAATGAACATTGCAAGCAGTGGCAGAATGAACACTAGAAGCAGTGGCAGAATGAACACTGCAAGCAGTGGCTGAATGAACATTGCAAGCAGTGGCAGAATGAACATTGCAAGCAGTGGCAGAATGAACACTGTAAGCAGTTGCAGAATGAACACTGCAAGCCGTGGCAGAATGAACACTACAAGCAGTGTAAGAATGACATTGCAAGCAGTGCAAATGACACTCCAAGCAGTGGAAAATGAACATTGCAGCAGGGCAGAATGAACATTGCATGCAGTGGAGAATGAACACTGTAAGCGTTGCAGAATGAACATTGCAAGCGTGCAGAATGAACACTACAGCCGTGGAAGAATGAACAGTGCAAGCAGTGGCCAGATGACGTGCAGCAGTGGAGAATGAACACTGCAAGCGTGGCTGAATGACATTGCAAGGAGTGGCAGAATGAATACTGCAAGCAGTGGCTGATTGTACATTTGGCAAGCATGGTCTGATGAACATTGCAAGTCAGTGGCAGAATGACATTCGACGGCAGTTGCAGAATGACATTGGCAAGCAGTGGCAGAATTAACCTGTAACAGTGGCAGAATGGAACACTGTAAGCAGTGGCAGAATGAACACTAGAAGCAGTGGCGATGGACCACTGCAAGCAGAGTCTGAATGACCATTGCAAGCAGTGCAGAATGAACATTGCAAGCAGGCAGAAATGAACACTGTAAGCAGTGCAGAATGAACACTGCAACAGTGGGTGAATGACATGGAAAAAAGTGGCAGAATGAACACTAGAAGCAGTGGCAGAATGAACATTGCAGCAGTGTCTGAATGAAACATTGCAAGCAGTGTCTGAATGAACATTGCAACAGTGTCTGAATGAACATTGCAAGCAGTGGCTGCAGAATGAACATTGCAAGCAGTGGCAGAAATGAACATTGCAAGCGGGTGTCATAATGAAAACTGCAAGCCAGTGGCAGAATGAACATTGCAAAGGCAGTGGCTAATGAACACTGCAAGCAGTGGCAGAATGAACATTGCAAGCAGGAATGAACATGCAAGCATGGTGTCAACAGAATAAACATGCAAGCAGTGGCTTGAAGAACTTGAATGCAGTGGTGAATAACATTGCAAGCAGTGGAAAGAATACTGCAAGCAGTGGCAGAATGAACATTGCAAGCAGTGGCATAATGAACACTGCAAGCGTGGCAGAATGAACCTGCAACGCAGTGGCATAATGAACAACTGCAAGCAGTGGCAAATGAATGCATTGCAAGCAGTGGCATAATGAATATTGCAATCAGTGTCAGGAATGAAGCATTGCAAGCAGTGGCAAAGAATGAACATTGCAAGCTAGTGGCCATAACTGAATCACTGCAATCAGTGGCAGAAATGACATTTGCAATAGCAGTGGCAGAATGAACACTGGCAGCAGTGGCTAGAAATGAACATTGCAAGCAGTGGCTGAATTAACATTGCAAGCATGCAGAATGGGAACCTGCCAAGCAGTGGCAGAATTGAACATTGCAAGCAGTGGCAATAAATTGACACCCTGCAAGCCGTTGGCAGAATGAACACTGCAAGCCAAGTGGAAGAATGACTTGCAAACCAGTTTGTCGAATGAACACTGCAAGCAGTGGAAGATGACCATTGCAACAGGGCAGATGAACCACTGCAAGCAGTGGAAGAATGAACATTGGCAAGCAGTGGCAAGAATGACGAACTCTGCAAGCAGTGAAGAATGAAAATTGCAAGCAGTGGCAGAATTGAACAGTGCAAGGAGTGAAGAGAATGAAACACTGTATCAGGTGGCAGAATGAACATTGCCAAGGAGTGGCCAGAAATTGAACAACTACAATCAGTTGAAGAATGAACATTGCAAGCAGTGGCAGAATGAACATTGCAAGGAGGTTGCAGAATTGAACACTGCAAGCATTGGCTGATTGAACCTTGCAAAGCTGGGGGTCTGAATTGGAACATTGCCAAGCAAAGTGGCAGAATGAACTTGAACAGTTGCAGATGAACATTGCAACAGTGGCGAATGAACACTGGTAAGCAGTGCAAGAATGACACGTAAGCCCAGTTGGGGGGCCCAAAAAAAAAGAAAAAAAAAAAAAAAAAAAAAAAAAATGACGACTATTAAGCAGTGGCGGAATGAAACCACTTGGCCAGGCAGATTCTGGAATGACAATTGCAGCCGTTGGCCAGAATGAACATTGCAAGCAGTGGCCGAATGAACCACTGTAAGCAGTGCAAGAATGAACCCACTGCAAGCAGTTGGGTGAATGGAAACATGGAAAAAAGTGGGGCAAGAATGAACCTAGAAGCAGTTGGCAAGAATGACATTGGCAAGCAAGTGCAGAATGAACATTGCAAGCAGTGGCAAGAATTGAACCCACTGGGGGGGGGGGCCAAGCTGGCCAGAATGGAACACTGCCAAAGCAGTGGCAAAAGAATTGAACACTGCAAGGCGTGAAGAATTGAACACTGCAAAAGCAGTGGCAGAATTAACACTAGCAACAGTGGCAAGAATGAACAATGCAATTCAGTGGCAAGAATGAACATTGCCACTCAGTGGCGAGATAGAACCGCAATCAGTGGCAAGAATGAACGATTGCACAAGTGGGGTCGAATGAACATTGCAAGCAGTGGCAAGAATAGAATATTGCAAGCAGTGGCAGAATGGAACTTGCCAGCAGTGGCGAATGAACCTGCAAGCAGTGGCAGAATGAACACTGCAAGCAGTTTGAAGAATGAACATTGTCAAAGCAGTGGCAGAATGACACTGCAAGCAGTGGCTGATGACCCTGCAAGCAGTGGCAGAATGAACACTGCAAGCAGTGGCTGAATGAACACTGCAAGCAGTGGCAGAATGAACACTGCAAGCAGTGGCAGAATGAACATTGCAAGCAGTGGCAGAATGAACATTGCAAGCAGTGGCAGAATGAACATTGCAAGCAGTGGCAGAATGAACATTGCAAGCAGTGGCAGAATGAACATTGCAAGCAGTGGGCAAGAAGACACTGCAAGCAGTGGCAGAATGGAACATTGCAGCAGTGGCTGAATGAACATGTGCAAGCAGTGGCATAATGAACACTGCAAGCAGTGGGCAGAATGAACATTCAGGCAGGTGGCAGAATGAACATTGGCAGGCAGTGGCGGAAATGAACATTGCAGGCAAGTGCGGAATGAACGCTAATGGCAGTGGCAGAATGAATGCTATGAGCAGTGGCCGAATGAAAATTGCAGCATGTGTAGAATGACACTTGTTAAGCAGTGGCAGAATGAATGCTATTCGCAGTGGCAGAATGAACATTGCACGCAGTGGTGAATGAACATTGTAAGCAAGTGGCAGAATGAATGCTATGAGGCAGTGGCAGAATGAACATTTGCAAGCAGTTGGCAGAATGAACGCTATGAGCAGTGGCAGAATGAAACACTGCAAGCAGTGGCAGAATACATTGCAGGCAGTTGCGGAATGAACGCTAATGCAGTGGCATAATGAACATTTCAAGCAGTGTCAGAATTATGCTATTATCATTGGCAGAATTAACATTGCAAG